>NC_141039.2:32142500-32445000 GCF_052040795.2 Danio rerio | reverse complement strand
GGAAATGCGCCTATAACCATTCCCATCAAAATGCTTTTCAACGATAAGACTACGCAGATCTTGAGAGAGTTCTTTGTTTTTACCCATCATGAAGTCTTTCCTGTGTGCCTCCTGAGTAATGAGAAGCCTTTATAGGCCATCAATTAGGACTAAAGCAGCTGATATCAATTAGTACTGATAGGGAGCAGGGTTTTTCTCTCAATACTGACAGATCTCCTGACTTTCTATGCCATTTTGCACCTTGTTATCTTCATGTGTTCAATACTTATTCCCTGTGTCATTTCACTTTATTTATTATGACTCAACTTGTATACTTAAATGTTCTGATTTCTTTGTATGAATTCAATATTTGGCTTGATGGCTACATCTGGTAGGAATTTTGTGTCAGTAGCCCACTTAGAAATCCCCTTACTGATAAAAATGCTGATGTGTCAAATACTTATTTTCCCCGCTGCATATTAGTGTTCACTGACACCATGCAGCCCTGGTGATTATAGCAGTTGAGAATTACATAGCAATTATACTTTATTACAAACATGCTCTGCTTTAAAAACGTTTTTAAACTTATAAAACTCACAAAAATCACAGTTTGAACAAATATTTTAATCCCAGTTTATTTGCAAAAAAAACGTTCTGTGGACATGTGTATACATGTTATTATAGAAACCTGACGTCTGTCAATCAATTTGGTGGGCGGGGAAACCGCACTCCTACGTCACGTTGCGGTGGGCCTCAGAATCACAAGGATTTTGGTCTTATTTTAACGTCGGGAAAATAAAAAAAAGAGGCTTGTTGTGATTATATCACTTCAATATGATAGTGGACACACTATACCTACACACAGTTCTGTCTGAACGGCTTCTAAAAGTTGATTTTCATCAAAGGTGCTAGGGCTGCACAATATATCGTTTCAGCATCGACATCACAATGAACACATCTACAATAGTCACATCGTGGCATGCCCAATGTCTAGTTATGATTATAGTTGTTTAGGTACAATAGTTTGTCATTGCAAAGTTTCTCCATAATGTAGTAAAAGTTTATCATTTGCATGTTTTTAGACCTGTGATAATTGTTAGGCATTTCAAGAGAGCTTAAAAGCACAAGCATTTCAAAGTTTGAGGTTTTAGATTACAAACATTATTTAGATTCAGTTGTTTCTACAATAAAGACTATGCAGTGATATTTTGCATTTACTTATTTTATTTCTACTATATATATATATATATATATATATATATATATATATATATATATATATATATATATATATATATATATACTATATAAATTTAACAAAAATCAGAAAAACATTGATAAATTATTACTTTTGTATTTATCTATGCTTGCAATTGGATTATGTTATGCAAAATAATCCCAATCAACCTAAAGTTATGAATTCTTTGCAAAACAAGCTATTTAAGAGAGATTGTATTTATTGCAAAATATATTGCAGAAAACCAAAATATCACAAAATTCATGCAGGCCTAATAGGTGCCCTTTACAGCATGGGCACAAGGCCTTACTACAGTTGTAGCTTTAAAAATATGAATTGTATTTACACAACGAAGAATATACAGCTTTATTGTTCAATTGATTATTTAGTTTCTGTACATAATACTGTTTTTGGATTGGATTCTCATGATTGTAATGGTACAATTTGTAACTGAGTTTACTGTCTTATTTTTGAAATGATTACATGTTAATTATGAATTTATCAGTTATTATAACTATTTTATGACTTCATGGTCACTTAACATTTTTACACTTTTTGACAATAGTATTAAATCATAATATTAAACCCTGTCCATACAAAAGGCGGTGGAGCTTTTGTAAATTTGGCGCTAGGTTTTTTGGTCATCTGCAACGCATCACATGCTGTAGATTTAGCCTGATCTTGTTCTTTATAAAGTCTCATTCGGGTGAAGATAGAACCGCAAGGGCGCATTGATCAAACGCGTTGTCTTCCTACTCCACCTTTGCACCTGTTTAGCATTTTAATGAAAGGCATCAGGCTGTCCTCAACACGGTCCTCTCTCTCAACAGTACTTCAAATAAAAGAGAATAATTTCCCAATATCTATGCATGCTTTTCACTCTTTATTTCTAGCATTTGGTCCTTTAGTTTCACTGTTGTACTATAAATTGAATGCGCCACAATGTTTAGTTTCACAAAATGTTTAGATCCACAGTTTAGGTCGTGGCATATTTGGTAATGCTACTCATTGCTTGTGAGATGCATAATACAGGATCTTCATATATCTGTTTATGTATGTTTTTAAATGAATTATTAGTTTTTGATTGTGAAGTACTGAGTTTAAACCATAATTTCAACAATTTAGAAATTGAATACTGCATTTAAACTATTGTACTTGATCACTAAAGTACCTTTTAAAAAAAGTTAGTTCACTTGGCGGCCATGTTTGCAACACCTCAGGACACCTAGTTTTGGTAAACAAAACTAAGTTCTGTCTGTTTTGAATTTGGCGATCCTAAAATCTCAAAAACATAATATTTAAATAACATTTTAAATCAGCTTTAAAATCTTTATTATCAATATTTAGATGTCAGATGGGCAAATTTTATAAGAATTAATATTAATAAGTATTATAAATATTATAAGTAAAATGTTATCTTATGAAACCAGCCAACAACTAATCCAGCACAATTCATAATGTCATTAAAATGTGGAATTTAAACTTCATGTAAAATACAAAAAGAAGGGAATAACTGCAAAAAGTTATCATCTAATATTTTTTACTGTTTTGGTTGAGAAAAACAAACATCCATAATTAAATGTTAATTTGGGATATTTATTAGATTTCATTAATTTCATTAATTAATTAATAATTAATTTCATTCATTAGACGAGAATGTAGTTGTTTAAATTGCGACTATGCAGTTTATTCATAAGGATAGTGTCTATTTTAAATATTTATAATTTTTGAGATGCAGCCCATATGCATCTATCAGCCTGTCATACTAAGCAGAGCAAAGACGGTTTACTTTGTCCATCCAGACAGAGAACGCACAATATCTCCTAAGGGGAGAAAAGATTGGCATATTTCTAAACTACAGCTGATCAAAACATAAAATTGATGAGTGACATTCAAGTCCATCTCACTCTTTAGTATGTTGTAGTAATTGTAGTGTATTGATTGTGACATGGGACTCACATAACCTATAAGGAATGTATGTATTTTGTGTTGACCACTCTTTATATTGACCTTATTCTTCAATGAGGAAATACGCTTGTTTTTACGATTTGTTTTAGATCAATAACATAGAAATACTGGAAAATATCCCTAGACTGATGGCATCATTCTTTTCAGCCTTATAATATGAAAATGTCAGCAAAATCACCTGTTTTGTCATCAGTTTAGGTATTATACTACAGAATCATTCAAATAGTAGCTCTAAAATGACGTTGGTGAATTAGTAACGGTTTCTGCTGTTCTGACTTCAGCTGCAGATGTGAATAAATGGTGGAAGAAAGTAGCTCCTCATACAAAAGGTTTCTCTGTGTTTGATTTTCTTTTTTATATACATAGTTACGTCGTCGAACTGTTGTATAAATACAATATCACACTAGTAGCAGTGCGATATGGTAATATGCCGCCACATCGCACTGCTACTCATGTGATATTGCTCATATATATATATATTTATATATTTATATACATATGTATATATGCATATATGTATATATGTATATTATATATATTTAATTATATTAAAGGGGACCTATTATGCAAAATCACTTTTATAAGGGGTTCAAACCCAGTTGTGTGTGACCAGTGTGACTATGTAGCCTGTCTCCAATAGTAAAAAAAAATATTGACACTGGTAGGTTTGCCCTCTTTTTAAAAGACCACAATTTCATTTGAATTCAAACAGGATGGCACAAAACCTAAAAGGGGCAGTTTCAAAGAGTTATAAAACATCATTCATGTGATGTTTTGAGCTGAAACTTCACATACACACTCTAGGGACATCAGAGACATATTTTGCATCATGAAAAAAGCGACCCAAACAACATGTTCCAATATTCCCCCTTCTGTCCCCCATACCTTCATATCTACTATACATTTTTTTATATTTTACCTCACAATTCATTACTTTAAACTTCAAGCAGGTGAAGTCGTGACCCTGTGTGGGACAAGAAAACAAGCGACACCGTTTCAGCTGACAGAGATTTATTACTTGCACATGGCAGAGTGGCTGAAATCAACACGAGCTAAAAAAGCAGTTTTGAGGACACTTTAAATTTTACTCAACTTATAAGTTTGCAGTGCGCTTCAGGTTTGTCCATGAAGTCGGTCTCCTCGCCAGGTTTTGTCTGTACGGCTCATTTGCTCATTAGCTGTGGCTATAAATGCAGCGAGCGATTCAGATCCATCTGACAGGCTTTCCGCTTTGCTTCAGGGTGAGATTGTAATAATTTCAGAGTCTTGACAGGTACAGTATTCAACATGTCGCGTACATCCACCTCTCGTCTCTTTTAATTGTAGGGGAGAGATTTAGTAAAAGCGTAGCAGCGTCGGTTAGATGTGTTAACATGGAGGATGACGCTCATGTATCACAGAGGATGTACTGGAGGAGTTCAATGATATGAGAAGCAAAAATATCATGAGGCGAAAGTGCTGGGTCTCTGTGGTTAATGGCGGAGTATAGCTGCACTTCTCCTTTGTCTCGCTCTTGAAATGCACAGAAAGTGGGTGAAGCTCTGACCTTTGACTTGTGGATGTTTAGCACGCTTGGTTGAGTAGTGGCGCGAAGGGAAATTTAACGTGAAGGGGACAAATTAAAATCCACTCAGATGTCCACTTTGATGTGTGTATGTGTCTGTCAGAATGGATTGGCAAAGGGAATACAGTAGGTTAGAATTGGATGGGGGTCAATTTCATCATGCTTTGTTCCCCCTATTCATCTGTTTAGAAATTCAAACATTTGCAGTGACTTGAATACACCTTTCCAATGATCAGCATATTTTGGATTTTCAATCTAAAACCTATTCTATTTAGCCATCTTGACATGAAATTTGAGTAAAATAGTCAAAGTAAATGTATTTAGTAACAAGAACAAACAGATAAAACAATGACTAACACATTTATTACAGTAGTCATGTTTTTTTAACATTAGTTAATGAAAATATTAGTTGAAAAGGTTCATTGTTAGTTCATGTTAACTCATGGTGCACAATAATGTTAAGCACGTAGTTTTATTTTAATAATGCATTAGTAAATGTTGAACTGTGATTTATAAATGCTGTACATGCACTGTTCATTGTTTGTTCATGTTAGTAAATGCATTAACTAAGAATTACATATTGTAAAGTTTCCTATTTCCTGCAAACACATCCTATTGTGATAAAATTTCCTATTTAATGTTTTGGATCATTGTCTTGCTGAAGTGTCCACTCTAGTTTTATCTTCATCATCCTGGTAATATGGATTTTGGACTAAAGCAGCTAATTTACATTTAAAGTGATGAAGGGCAGACTTTTGCTAAACAACTGAGATAGCTTCAGCTATTTCAGATATTTTCATATTACACCTCCCTTTCTCCATGTGTTTAATGCTTTTTTTCCTGCGTCATTTTATTTTATTATGCTTAACTTCACTTGTAAATAAATTCGATTTTGTTTTCTTTACATATATGGATTTCTTTGGTTGTAATCATCATCCAGTGAAAATTTCAAGTCAACAGCTCCTTTAGAAATATGTTTTCTGAGAAAAATGGTGACGTGTTGAATACTTATTTTCCCCGCTGTATATTTGACTATGATATAAAAAAAGTTGCTAAAATGTCATTTAGTATAAGTCTTGTCAGGTATATTTAGAACAACAATCATTTGATGACTTATTAATCGACAAAGACCACAGTGGAGTTCCAATATGCTAATTGGCATATTTATGTAGTTTCCTTCAAGCCAACCATTTGTCAGTAAAAAGAATAACATTTAGTATTATCATTTATTTTGACATTTACTCAAAATGTATGAAAGAATAAATGTTTTTTTGTCATTTACATAAATAGGTATAATTGATATTTTTAACATTTTTTATTGTAGTTTTTGCAAATGTAGAAAAACAAAGAACCGACAGACAACCCTATCATGAAACAATAATCTGTGCAAAATGTAAAAAAAAGCATGAAACAAGGGAAAATGGCCACAAACAAGACATACAGTTACATACAGCCATAATTATTAACCCCCCTGATTTATTAGCCTCCCTGTTTATTTTTTCCCTTTTTTCTGTTTAACTGAGAGAAGATTTTTTTAACACATTTCTAAACATAATAGTTTTAATAACTCATTTCTAATAACCGATTTATTTATTTTAGCTTTGCCATGATGACAGTACATAATATTTTTACTAGATATTTTTTCAAGACACTTCTATACAGCTTAAAGTAACATTAAAAGGTCAAAATTAGGTTAAATTAGGTTAATTAGTTTAACTGTGCACTGCATGTTATTGTATAATGATGTTTTCTTCTGTAGACTAAAAAATATAGCTTAAAGGGGCTAATACTTTTGACATTGAAATGGTTTTTAAAATATTAAAAACTGCTTTTATTCTAGCTGAAATAAAACAAATAAAACTTTCTCCAGATGAAAAAAATATTATCAGACATACTGTGAAAATTTCCTTGCTCTGTTGAACATCATTTGGGAAATATTGATAATTCTGACCTACAAAAAAAAAAAAACACACAGCAATGGATAGAGAGAGAGAGAGAGAGAGAGAGAGAGAGAGAGAGAGAGAGAGAGAGAGAGAGAGAGAGAGAGAGAGAGAGAGAGAGAGAGAGAGAGAGAGAGAGAGAGAGAGAGAGAGAGAGAGAGAGAGAGAGAGAGAGAGAGAGAGAGAGAAATCTTCAAAAATTAAACAACATTATTAATCTTTATGGTGTCTTGAAAAAAAGACAGGATCCCACATTTTATCAAATTTTGCAGTATTCCCAGAGGTGGTATCTAATTATTTCCAAATGTAAAGTGGAGGTAGGTCCAAGAACCCAGTCAGGAAAAAAAGAGGCCTAACATTTTTCTTCCAGAAAAAAAAAAATGTTTTTTTTGCTATGATCAAAAATATATAATTGGTCACACTTTATTTTGATGGCCCGTTTGTTATATTTCATCTACATGTCAATTAGTTCTCAATAGATTATAAGTAGACTGTTAAGTTAGGGTTAGGGTTAGGGTTAGTCAAAGCTGACATGTACTTGCAAAGTTTCTTATTGTCATTTAAATGTCTGTTGGAGCAGCAGTTTTAATAATCAACAGATATTAAGCAGACAGTCTAATTATACTCAAATGAACCATCAAAATCAAGTGTCACCATATAATTTGATCAGATTTACATTAATAGGTCTGTTACACTGTCTAATGTTGGAACATTTTTCAACCCTCATTTTGACTTTTTTAAAGCTGTATAAAACATTAAAGTAACTTTACATTGCTTGTTTGCATTTAATGTGCTTTTTAAGTAATATTAATATAAATTCACTGTTTTAAAAAATATATTATACTTTATTGAACTTAAAGAAATACAAATGAAGCTGTACAAATAAATGTTGCACAATAACTTGATGATTGCTGTACTTTTATGATTATTATTATTTTTTTATTATAAATGTTTATTTTTTATTATGAATGTCAATGATAATTAAGTAAAGCTGTGAAGGGGTAGAGGTGTCCCAATTCTCTTTAGCCTCAGGTCAGTAAGCAGTTTGCATCCAATAATGCATTAATATTAAGTAGTAAAAAGCAATAATAGTAATAGTAAAAAAAAATACACAAAAAAAAAATACCACAACATTATGTTGCCTTTTACTGAAAACATTTTACTTTGGTATTTACAGAAGTCAACAACACCAAGGCTTAAAACTGAAAAGATTTTTATATTTTATATTATATAAGGCTTGTTGTGCTCACAGGCAAACACGATCTATACAAAATCCTTGATCTGTGTGACAGCATTATTAAAAATGAGTGCTGAACTGAAGGTGTTCATTTACTTTAAATAAATGTGTGTCCACCGCATACAAAATTGGTCACACTGTCATATACAAAAGTCTGCCGCATCCATCTCAAAAATAAGGTTTTTGCCACTTCCTAATTTCTCATTGCACACACTGAAAACGTGTTTCATGTAGCATATTGTTGAGTTAAATATATACAGCCAAGGCTGCGATTTGGGATGTGTCTGCAAGGGAACATTTTTCAGTAATTAGCAGTGTGTAATGAAGAATTTAAGGAGGTGTTCAGATTGAAGGAAGCATCTGTTTAGGCTTGATCACATTTGTTGTATTTTTAGAAATGCACGAGATATGACAAATGCACAGATTTATGGTGACAGATCAACAACAGTGGCTTTTTATATTATACGTGTTGGTATTGAAGATTGATTAAATTTTAGAGAAACTTTCTTTTTGTTGTTTAAAGGTTTATGAAACCTCCCTCTCTTTTGGTTCAAGTCTACCACAGATAACTTTTTGAATAATACGACTTAAATGGGCATAAATAGTTGTTAGCAGATGGTGTGTTTGATGGGCAGATCAGAAGAGAGCAAGCAACCATCGTCTGTCAGTATCCTATATAGACTTAAATAAAAAACTGTGGAAATGTAACACGTGAGGAAATGCAACATTTCAATGGCCCAATCTCAATTCTACTGCTTAGCCTTTCCCCTTACCCCTCGTTTTGCACGTTCACATGAAGGGGTGGAGGTGTCCCAATTCTCTTTAGCTTGAAGGCGTAGGGCTAAGGGGAAGGGGTAGATACCATTTCGAATAGAGATTTTTCAGCACCACTCTCGAAACCAAAGGGGTAAGAAAATTTCCACCTGGAAGTCAGGAGATGCACAAATTAGTATTTTTTTGTCATTATTACAAAGTTTTACTACAAACATGTATGAATACATTCATAACCACATTTGTGTTTTACCATCATGCTTTTTAAAAGAAATGCTAAAATAAAAACCGCTTAATCTAAATCTGATCTGTAATCCATAATAATAACTCCTGTTTAGCACTCCCACAACATTCTGACACTCAATCTTATTGTCACATTAGATCGTCATGATAGCATAATATATACCTTCAGTGATTTCCTGAAGATACATACAAAAAAATAACACTTGGAACAACTACAGTAGTCGCAATCGTCTGATCTGATATGAAGCAAGAGATCGCGATGACATGATGACGTGTGCAGGTGCTGTAGTGCTGTCCCATTTTTTAGGCGTAAATTTTGAAGCCCTTCCCATTCAATTTCTGTTTCAAGGGCCAAGGGGAAGGCGTAGGGGTACAAAAATAGAATTGGGATTGGGCCTATATTTAAAGAGTGTGTATTTTAAATGTAGACACACACATACCTTCTTTAGCTGGGACAGAAAATTCTTCTGACAATTGAGTGTTTGAAAGTTGAATTTGAATGCTGTTTTAATCCACCGACGAATCAACTGATTGTAAACCGATGATCATTACAGCCAATCACAGTCATATCTAATGAATCCGTGAACACATATTGAGCATCTATCAGCTCAATAATCAGTTCAATAACCCACTTAGCAGTGCTTAAAATGCAAGCAGGAAAAGCTGCTATTGTCACATAGATATATGTGGGACTTAGCGACCTTCCTGCAAACTAGTAACCTTCTTGCTGTAAGATGACACTGCTAACCACTAAGGCCCTGTTTACACTAGTGCGTTTTAGTTTGAAAACGCATAAGTTTTGCTACGGTTACGCCATCCGTCCACACTACGCCGGAGTTCTCGAGCGCCGAAAACGGAGCTTTTTGAAAACGCTGGAGAGGCCGTTTTCATTCTAAAACGTTGCTGCTCCGTCTCAGTGTGGATGGGGAAAGACGGAGACATCTGAAAACGGAGGCGGGGCTGCAAACGTTCGCCTATCTGATTGGGGCTTTTCCTCAATATTAAGTAGCCCACACACAGTTCAGTCTCGCATCCTCTTCTTGTAAGTTCAGACTTCGCAAGTTTGATCAAGGCTGCAGTCTCCCCCTTTTCAGTTTGATATGGAAAACATACCGAGGACACGGGTAAATCTTCAAAGGGAACAGTGTACTTTATAACTACATTCACATCACCTTGGCTACGTTGTTTCACTTTCTCAACAATAAAATGTAAACATGATTTAAGGAACTGCCTATTTTCTTTTTAATATTAGCAACTTAACAGACAGCAGAAATGTTGAGGCGCCGTGCTGCATATATGAGCGTCATCTTCACTGTGTGGATATTTATAACAAAACGGAGCCGATAACAACTGCCTCCTTTCAATTTCAGTGAAAATACGAAACGCACCCTCTCTTTTGCTGAATATCAGTTTTAATAATCGATAATTATAAAAGTATAACATACAATAAGTTTATACATTGTAGGAAATAAAGGCAAGCGATCAGTCAATGTACCTGAATTAATCATTAACTTATCTTTGCGCTTAACCAAAACATGTTACCCGTGAACAAGTAACTTAATAGATTCCAATGACCAAAGTCAGGGAATTGGCCTATGTCGTTAGATAAAGACAACAACATGAATGAAATATCACGTTTAGCAAATATAGCGAGATCAGATACAGCGGGAGATGCTTGATGAGCAGTCCGACAAGCAGAGCTCTCATCTGGGTAGAAATGCTGGAGCGCTTGCCTGAGAGTGTGTGTGTGGTCACGTGATGTGCGTTTTCAGCGTTTTGGTGTGGACGGAGAGCTGTTCAGAAACGCTGGGTAAAACGCGAATGTGGACGCGGATCGTTTTCATTCTACAACGCCGTTTTAAAACTAAAACGCACTAGTGTAGACGGGGCCTAAGCCACTGTGGCGCAAGTGTGTAGAAGTTTTTCTGACAATCTACTAGCCTTGTATTACTGCTAGACAGAATAATTCAGAAGCAGCATTTTCTTCTAGAATAAGAATACTCAGTCTTATAAATAACCGTGACTAAGTTTACATGCACATCAGTAGTCAAACTGTTTATCTTAATCTGAATGAGACAATAATATGATTAAGGTGTTTACATGAGTTGCTTTTGCTTTCATGATACAGATTTACACAGCACAATGATCGATTAGCGTCATTGCGTCATCTGTTTTTTCTGGAGTTTCTTGTAATTTTGGGTGTTTCATTTTTCAACTTTAACTGCAGTTTGGAAGTTTTACTTTCATTTAGGAACATTGCATTCACGACAAACTGAGCTATTGGATGCGAGTATAAAGTAAAGACTAGTGAGAAAAGTTTTTTTTTTGTTGGGAATTTGAGACCGCACACCAACTAAAAAAAAAAAACCCTCTGCATTTCACTCGGTAGGTCAGAAAGTAACAGCCGTGTGTGTATAGACTATCCAGTTGCAAAATGCAGTAAAAAGTCCTACATGATGGTAAAAATAAAGTTATTTACATGTCTGTGCTGCACTTCAATAATATGACTAAAATCGGCATACTCCAATCTGATATCTCTTTACTTCGATTATGACTTTGATCGGATTAAATTGATAAAAAATCGATGTTTACATGGTAGAATCTTAATCAGAGTATTAGTAAGCAAGCAAGCAAGTAAGTAATGTGGATTTATATAACGCATTTTTCGTGTATGGCCATACACCAAAAGTGCTTCACAATCATGAGGCGGGTCTCTCTACACCACCACTAGTGTGCAGCATCCACTTGGATGATGCGACGGCAGCCACAGAACAACTGCGCCAGTACGCTCACCACACACCAGCTATATGTGGGGGTAGAGACAGTGATGGAGCCAATTCTGTGGATGGGGATGATTAGGAGGCCATAATTATAAGCGCTAATGGAGGGAATTTGGCCAGGACACCGGGGTTACACCCCTAATCTTTACGAGAAGTGCCATGGGATTTTTATTGACCCCAGAGAGTCAGGACCTCAGTTTAATGTCTTAATCATATAAAAATTGTATTATTGTTGTTCATGTAAACATACTCATTGTCTCAAGTACTCCTATGCTATAAGTACTCCTATGCTATATAGGGTTGAGACGATGAGGAAATTTCCCCACTGGTTAATCGACATGTAACAACACCGGTAATACCAGGGTTCACCAGGGGGGTGGGGGTTTCCTCTTTTCTTTCTGCGTTTAAATAGCTTATAAATGTGTGCGTATAATACTTTCACTTTCAGTTTTGCTGCAATTGTTTGAATGGACTAATGTGATGATTGTTTGAATGTTTTTAAAATGAATAATAAAATACAATAGAAAGATAAATAATTAAATTACACAAAGTTTAAATGAGATTAAACGAATTAACAAGAAACAAATATAAAAGAAAAACTTTTAAAATGACATTACAAAAATGTCAGGTCGACACTGTCTTTAAAAAAATAAATAAATAAATAAAAACACTGTAAATTGGCATTGAGGTTTGCATGTTCTTTGCCAGGAATCCTGGCCAATATGTTGACCATCTCTGGCTTAAGATGGGATTTTGTGGGGCTCACTATGTTCCCCCTCATGCTGAACACACTCTCAGATGCGCAGCTTGTTGCGCACACGCAAAGATACTTTTTCGTTACGTTTGCCAACTGGGGGAACATATTTGGTTGTCTTTTGTTGTCCTACCTGACTTCAATTTCTTAATGTATTAATTAGCCTAATGCATTATATATTATTAAGCCGAAATAAACCTAATAAGACTTTCTCCAGAAGAAAAAAATATTATCAGACATACTGTGAAAATGTCCTTGTTCTGTTAAACATCATTTGGTGAAATATTTAAAAAGAAATTCGATGGGGGGTGGGGGTGGGGGAAGGGGTTATTATTCTGACTGTAACTGTATGTATTATACTGTTGAATTTCCTTCATTTAATATTCTTTCAAATACATATTTAAGTGCAAAAAGTTACTGACCCTCCGACACGTGAATCTGTGTATTTTACTCAAATATACTTTTAATACAGTTTTGTTTTTTGAATGATTCAAACAAGTTCAGTGCTTTACATTTGAGTTATGCCATTTCTGTGATAAATTACTGAGAGGTCAGAAAGAAAACTCATGACCCGTGACCCTAGCCGTCTCCCTTCCACGGAAGATACAAAGGTCTTTAAAGAAGGAGAAACTCTGTGCAGATGTTTCTTGATCATTAGTTCACTTCAACACAGCGAACATAAACTACAACTTTGACTCGCCGTGAGCTAAATGACTGCCCCTCGACTGCTGGACCGTTCATTATAGACGTCTGCACACATTAAGAAGCTGCTCGTGGGAGGATTTTTTCCAACCTTTGTCTCTGCTCATTCAAGGAAACATCGGTGCTCAGTGTAACCTTTAGTGATATGCTTTGTGTAATGCATGATGGGAAATAAGAGCGATAGGAGCGAGGGACAAGGTCTGTATTTGTACGTGAGCGCTGACCTTTTCAAGTCGCTGTTGTTGTTTTGTTTACTTGCTGATTCTTCGCCGACTGAGGCAAAGTGTGCGGTCGGAGCTTTCTTTTCTTTGGAAAACAAGACTGTAACATTGAGGAGAGGTAGACAGAATGACTAATTCTCTCTTCAGGGGGTCGAGGAGAGATGAAGTCTCTGGCGGAGCGGCTTAGACGGTGTTGTCGAACCAACCTTCAGAACTGCTGCTGATTTTCTGGTAATTCAGCACTCCTCTGTCAGCCTGTTAAGAGGTTTTTTTCTTTCAAACATTGTGAATAGATGCCTGACAGGGGTTTTTAGAGGAAATAAAACAAGCTTCTAACTGGTGGCCTTGTGTCTTACAGCTTGTCATCTGAGGCCCTCTGAATTGTGGACTTTAGTTAATTGAAGCATTTGTATCAAGGGTGTCAGACTGACATTACCCGCAGATCATTAGATGGGTTGGGTGCAGAAACCTATATGACTAGTATGTACCAGAATAAATCAGAATGCAGATTTCAGGCTTTTTTGGTACCTTACAAATGGCAACATCCCGCTCTCCCTTGTGAAGCCAATGCGGAATTGACTGAAACTGCAATTCATTGACTGGCCTTTGGGGGGCTGGCTTCAGAAACTTCAGATGTCCACTGACTGCCATGCTAAATTGGCCAATTTTACAGCTAAATTGGCCAATTTTACAGGGCTGTGCAATTAATCGAAAATCCGATTTCGATTTCGATTTTGGCTTTTACCGATTATGAAAAACCATTAATCGAGATAAACGATTATTCCATCACGTACCGCACCCTTTCCAGTTGTACACGTGTGAAAACTCTTTGCCTCTGCATGTGCTGTAATGTAACTTTTGCAGCACGGGATGTGCATCTTTCATATTTTTAAAAGCGCAAAAGAGCACATGCCTCGGACAGGAAGCGTGTGTGTGTGTTTGCGCGCGCGCCGCGCTTAGCCTCGGACAGCAGAGCGCACACACACATTTAACGCGATCTTAATGTGAACGCTTTAATGGTCAAATACATGCACATTTGTGTCAGAGCGCTGTGTTTAGTGATTTCATATTAACCCTCATTTGTGTAATAAACAAGTTGAGAATCAAAAGACACGAGAAAGAGAAACCATATCAGAGCCGCACTATTCTTAAAGTGACAGCGTGCAATATTCCTGCTGCTGCCGACTGTTTTTATTATTAATCAATAATAAAATCAAAAATACAGTGAAGATTCTTAAAGCACAGTTTAAACATAACAGATTTAATAACTCATTTCTAATATTTGATTTCTTTTATCTTTGCTATGATGACAGTACATTATATTTTACTAGATGTTTTTCAAGATATTCAGCTTACAGTGACATTCAAAGGCTTAATTTGGGTGAATAGACAAGTCATTGTATAACAGTAGTTTCTTCTGCAGACAATCAAACATATATATTGCTAAACGGGCTAATAATATCGAGCTATTAAAATAGGTTTCAAAATATTCATACCTGCTTTTATTCTAGCTGAAACAAAACAAATAAGCCTTTCTCCAGAAAAAAAAATTTTATTGGAAATACTGTAAAAAATATATATATTTATATATAAAAATAAATTTACAAAAGGACAAATAATTTTGACTTCAACTGATAATCGTTTTGAATAATCGTGATTACAATTATGACCAAAATAATCGTGATTATGATTTTTCCCATAATCGAGCAGCCCTAGTTTTGTTGCAAATAGCTAATATTGCCCTCCAAAAGACATTTTACATAATTTAAGAAAGGTTATGTTGCACAAAAAGTGTAAATATACAATATGAGTTTGCTTGTTTTAACACAATATTAAAACATTTTGTATATATGGTTATATATGAATAAACCAATATGTTGCATTTTTTTTTAAATCGGTAACCTGTGAGCATCAGTTGTCTCTGGTAGTTTGTTATTCTTTATAAATAGTCCAGACAAGCTGTGCATATTTTGAATGTACAGTTAGCAAAATTAGGTTTTGCATGTATAATATAAAATAATATAAAAATTTGTTACCCTCAAATGACATTAGTATATGCATAAAAACAGTGTAATTTGGGCTATAAACTATTTTAAGTGATTTGAATGAAATGAATATTAACCTTACTTTAAAAAGCGTGCAACTCCATTGCTTTCAGGTAAAGCAAAAAAACTTAATTGAAATATTAGAGAAAAGACTAAAATATTCTTTCTGAATACAGAGGTGAGCAGCTCTTTTCAAACTCAAAACTGCATACTTTGCATATTTAATGGACTAATGATGTCTGAGATTTTGTTTCTTGAGAACTGCAGTTTTCTCCTTGCAGATCAAGCATTTAGCAGTCTCTTTAAATGAGCTGAAAGAATAATATATGCAGCCTTTATGCTTTCATTACAAACCTATGATGTTTTATTTTTAAAATTGCTATTACTATTTACACGGTCATCAGTTTATGATAAATTTTTTTCAGGGTGTCCGTGGGGACTTAAAAACTGTTAATGCCGTAAATATCAAAAACTAAATCTTAGGCCTTAAAAAAGTCTTAAATTTACTGAAACATTGTGTTGAAGGTCTTAAATCTTTTTTAAACAAGTCTTAATTTTCCTTTGTTCATGTATAGCTACCCAATCTGGCCAACACTCATCCAATCACCCAAAATTCATCTCAGTAAATCTTATATATAAATGCACTATATAAATACACACATAACATTACATTACATTACATTTTAAATTTTTTATTTAAGAATGTAATTTTTAACTGTATTCACCATAATGTTTTAATTATTTTGCTTATAATAACATTTGTTTAAAAGTTCTCTATGTATTTACTGCAGATGAAGCTGACCTGGACAGACTGTTGTGCATACATTTAGTTTATTTATTATAGTTAAAAACCTTTAAAACATTTTTCCAAAAAAATAAATAAATAAATAAAAAATAAAAGTTATGCTTATAAAAAGTTTGTGTACGACTAGAGCTTGCTTGTTTTGACGCAATATTTAGTCAGAATTTACTAAAATATAAATATTTTTAATTATGAAATTATTAATATTGTATTATCAAATTTATATATATATATATATATATATATATATATATATATATATATATATATATATATATATATATATATATATATATATATATAAACATAAACTTTGATAGGGCAAAAAAATAAATAAAAATCTTTTCCAACTGAGCCATTCGAAAAACTTTTTAGCGTTTCGCCCTGTACAAGTCTAAAGTTTCATTCATAATGGTCTTAAAATTGTCTTAAAATCTTAAATTTAACTTTCTGAAACTTGCAGAAACCCTGTTTTAAGGCATTTGCTTTACAAATTTTTATTTCAAATTGCTTGGAATTGACAACAAAGACTTTTAAATTCTTATATAATTAAAAATAATAAAAAAACTACTTTTAAAATTCCAAATCCTAGTAGCAAATGCTTTGCAACACAAGCTAAAGACTGACTATTTAAACAATCCTTCGATATGTTGCTCCACAGCTCAACTTCTTGAGCTGCTTCAGTGCCACATTTGCATTCTTCTTTTTGTCTTCTTCCTCATCTCTCCTCCTGTCTCCCTGTCCACATCACAGCATCCAGAGCTAATGGGAGCGAGACCACCGCCGAGTGACAGTCATGTCGAACTGTGTGTGATGGAGACAGATTGGGAGCATCAATCACTGTGTCACACCAGTTTCGCTTCACACCCTCCCTGAAGGGGGACCATGTCGGCCGACAGCTCCAGACTCCAGATCACCACTGCAGTGATTGATTATAAGATCAAAGCACTCCTGAAAGTATCGTGTGTACAGGTACTTCTGCGTGTGTACTTTGCCAAGTCCTGTAATTGTGCTTCTGTGTGGAAGTAGAGGTGTCACAATAACTATAGCCGCACGCCTGGTATTCATACAAACGTGAAGCAAATATTTTAAAGAATTTTAGTAAGGAAGGAAGGAACTGGTAACCTAGTTGGCTGGGCGATACCATTAAATATATGCAGTTTAATAAACATAACGTTTAGTATCATTCAATATCGATAATTATTGAATATTCTTTCCGATCTATTTAGGTTTATTAGGATTTTTTCATTATTTAACCATTTTATTTGAATTTACCAACATTACTTAGGCAAATAGTTTTAAAAATATAGCCAAAAACAAAATACATAAGTGCTAAAGAGACTCAAACCAAATAAATAAAATGTCGCAAAGTGTGTGCAATGATAATGCAGATTGGTTAGTTGTACTTGCATAAATCGCTGTGCGCACGCGGCATTCTGAAATGTTGTCAACTAGGTGCACCTGGAAAATGTGCATGCGTCACATTCGCACCGCTTGCGTTATGCCAAGCCGCGCATCTCGATTGGGAAAAAATAAGCTTATTCTTATTTATTGATTATTTATCTTATTTATTATTACTTATTTTGTCTTATTTATCATATTATTTCTTTCAAGGCATGCACTTAGCAGCCACATTTTAATAAAGCTATTGCACTTTATACTGAAACTGTCAAACTTTTTTTATTGTTATTGACAATGGTGTTCAGTCATTAAATATCTATAATATTTTATCAGCCCAGCCCTATTTCTAACCCTAAATAAAACAAGGCAAGCATGATGGAAACAGGACTACAATTAGTAATTAATGTGCAAGTTATAAATGGGCTAAGTGCAGCTTGCAATGGCTAAAATATCGATATAAAGATACTGACAGAAAAAAGTCCATTGGTCAAGTGAGTCAAACACTGGAGCTACCTGAACTTTATGACTTCTATAATTTCCATAGAGGTCATTCTGAATTTGTGTCTTGTCATATTTACACTCAAAGTTTCTTTAGAGATTTTGAAAGCTTTGAATGTCTGTCATCATGTTTTATGAAGTCATTAACCTAAAAATACGAGTATAAAGTGTTACTAGATTGCCTGTGAGTGTGCATGCTTCACTTTGTACAGCAAGCAGGAGAGAAAAAGTTTTTTTTAGTTTTTTTTTACCACATTGAAAGTTTATAAGATGTCCGAAGTTAGAAAGTTATGCTTTTGTTAGCAGAAAGTTGCTAGGAAAGGTGGAGGGAAAGTATAGCAGGCACTGAAATGCATGCGGTCAATTTGATTGTTATTTGGTCTTGCATTTGTTTTGTTAGAATGGAATATACACACTTTTAAAAACACATGGTTTTTGTTTGAACAAGTTCATTGAATTACTAAATTTTAAAACTGTGAAAATGACTGCCAATTCACTACATCAGAATATATTCTGCAAATGTGTTTCCATCTACCATTACTTGCATTAATTCTTCAAAAGTCAAAAACCTCGATTTATTTTTAATTTAAGGATTTTTTTTCAAAATGTTCAAACAATAGAATGATGGAAGCATACAGTAGCTACTATCTGTACATGTGAAATTTCACTATTCTTGATACAATCCCTTATATCCGGGGTGTCCAAACTCAGTCCTAGAGGGCCAGTGTCCTGCAGATTTTAGCTCCAACTTGCTCCAAACTTCTGAGAGTTTCTTTTGATCATTGTCTTGATGAAATGTTTACTCTGGTTTCATCTTCATTATGCTGAATGAATAGGTGATATTTCAGCTGCTGTCTGGGCATTCACTGTTTTTCTTCACTTCCCTTTCTTCATGTGTTCAATACATTTTTCCTGTGTCATTTCATTTTATTACACAACTTGGGATGGGATGTGGGATGTGGTCATGGCCAAATGTTCAAACCGCACTAAATGTTAGGATTAGGGGTTTTGTGTTTTTTTAAATAGTGATCATACATTTTCTTGCAACCAAATCACCCAAATTAATACCAAATTTGCAGTTTGTGAAATGATTGCATTTGCACATGAAATCGGGTTTCATCAGGCTTCAAAAGAATAGGTCACCTAAAAATAAAAATTGAGCCATCATTTACTCACCCTTCACTTGTTTTAAACCGGTTTGAGTTTCATTCCTCAGTTGAACACAAAGGGTGACATACTGGAGAAGGTTGGGGGAAAAAAAAAAAAAAACAATGACTTGCATAGTATTTTTTTGTTCCTACTGTACTATGGGTGTCAGTGGTTGTCTCCCCCCCCCCAAACATTTCTCTGAATAACTTGTTTTGTGTTCAACAGAAGAAAGAAATTCATAAAAGTTTATAACCACCTGAGTGTGAGTAAACAATGAGGAAATTTTCATTTTTAGGTGAACTATCCCTTTAAGTTGGAAGGCTGTAGTCGATGCCTGAAGCATGACTTTCAGCTTTGTATTCAAGACTTTGAATTTAATTTGATTGACAGTACTTGCTTGCTACCAAAATAGGAAAGAAAATCCTGAATGACTTGGTTGAATGAAACAAGAAAATAGGTAAGAAATTGTATGTGTAAAAATATGAAGCAAAAACCACATTATGCTTTTGAAGTGATTATATTTTAACGTTTGATGTTTCACTGCATGATAAAATTGATTTAGTAATTTACACTTGAGTACAACAGAGTTAAGACCAACAACATATGTTAGTCTTTAGAAGCATATAATGGTGATAATTAAAAAAACATTTACGACAGAGCCTAGTATTTACATTTCCTAGATTGCTTATTATTTGTGCTACATGTGTTACATCATGAAACTTAAAGAGGTGGTCCTCAGTGTATTTATATAGCTTGGTTGTGTTTATAAGATGCAAAGCAATGTGTGCTCATGCTTCACTTGTAGAAAATCACATAATTTTTTTATATATATCTTACTTTGATTATATACAGCTACTGAGCTAACATGAAAACAACTGTCATTATTCCTAGTTCCTCTAAAAAGGACTGCCCTCAAGAGGCTCTGATTGGTCAGCTAACAATAATGTGCTGTGATTAGCGGATCGGCACTACGTCACGCCTCTACAAGCACGCGCCTTTGCACTGTGTTTGTGTTTGTGCCTGAATGAGACATCATAAAGAGCACCCAGCTGAATCTCACGCCTGCTCTCTAAAATAAATCTGACAAATGTTTTTCACATATATTCAGAATAAGCATGTGTAAGTAATATGAAACGGGGGGTGGGTGTTTACAGCAGTTTGACTGATAGATATGAATTTCTAGCTAGATTGTTAGTCGTGCCAAACAGCATTTCCCGACATTTTAGCTTTCTCTGCTATAACATTACAGTGCCTCTGGCCACGCCCCTTCACTGCGTGTGGCTTATGTGCGTGGTGAATGTGGTAAACTGAAGCGTTTGTGATCTCACTAGCTCAGATGTGTTTGTTTGTAGGCTTTGCTAAGCTAACTCTGTAAATGCCAGCGTCTCCCTTTACACTGAACTTTGAGCGTATTACATTCAGAGATGTTGTTTTTGTTCACACAGCTATATTACACATCAACTAAAGTTAAAAATATGATATCATATTGGACCACTCCTTTAAATAATGCATATTTGTCCCTGTAAGAGGAGTATTTTGGAAAATACTGATTATATGGTACCTCATTTGGTCAGTGAAAACTATATTTTAAAAACTTTCAGAGACTCCTTAAATGTAATAACACAGAGGCTGAACAATTTGTAAATTATATTGCAGTTTTCTTTTAAAAAATTGCTTTTCTGCAACTTAAATGCGAGCTTCAGCTTTGTTTTTTGATCTTTGCAACAGAGAGGGGCAGTTCTGTTAAGTTAAATTTAACCTGTCATTAAAATTAACTTTAAAATGCAACCTTTTTGATTCAATTAAGTGTTAAAACCTCAACATTTTATGTTGGAGATCTTGACAGCAGAAATTAAAAAAACTTTTCTAGGTATGTTTCGTCCTGGATTTGACAGTTGATTCAGGCTACCAAAGTCTTGTTTCCATGAAAAACAAATCTTGCCATACCAATCCATTGGGATACAACGATACCAATTCTGATCCTTTTAGCTCTTAAATGTTATACAGTACATAAGCAACTTACCTTGTTTTGTCCAATAAATACCATAGCTGTTGCTTTAATTTCATTATACAGTAATGGTGGATATTGTTGAGAATCAAATAAATAACCACAACAAATACTCATTTCACAATGAACATTTTAATAGGCCTTAAAAACATGGCTTACGCAAAACATTGTCCATGCTAGGATATTTTGACATTGTTTTGTAGGCTCTTTAATAAGCAAACTGAGCAGTACTGCAACCCATAAGGTGTAATTAAACATCATCCAATATGCGACTGACAACAAAAACAAACAGAAACAAGGTTCATTGTTTTCCATGTGTTTTTTTTGTGTAGAGAATTGGCACTGGCTAAACAGAGAAAATGTGTCAGTCCATGACACACAAGTCTAGCACAAGTTAAGCACAAACTCCTGTTAAGAATTGCTGTAACTGAGAAATGAACAGATTCTTTTTTTTATTACACTCCATGTATAAGGTTGCAGTCAATCATGTAAAAAGTCAAATCCTCCTCAACTGTCTTCTCTGTCATATCTTGCTGCAAATGACAAATTTAAGCTGACAAATTGCAGTCGGTTTGTGAATTTAGGGACTACCAATTAAATTGACCAAGAAAAATAAATATATCAGTTAAAAATGTGTGTGTGTGTATATATATTTATATGTGTATATGTATTTCTATATGTATACTCATTGGCCATTTTATTAGGTACACCTCACCAGTACCCCTTTTTGCCCTCAGAATCCGTTGGGGTATAGACTTAACAAGGTACTGGAAATATTCCTCATAGTTCTTTTTTTTTTTTTTTTTTTTCGGTTGCACATCCATGATGCGAATATCCCGTTCCACCAAATCCCAAAGGTGCTCTATTAGATTGAGATCTGGTGGTTGTGGAGGCCATTTGAGTACAGTGAACTCATTGTCATGTTCCAGAAACCAGTCTGAGATGATTTGTACTATTGTATAACATGGTGCGTTATCCTGCTACAAGTAGCCATCAGAAGATGGGTACACTGTGGTCATGAAGAGATGGACATGGTCAGCAATAATACTCAGGTAGGCTGTGGCGTTTACACAATGCTCAATTTGTACTAATAAGCCCCAACGTGTGCCAAAGAAAATATCCCTCACACCATTACACCACCACCACCAGCCTGAACTGTTGATACAAGGCAGGATGGATCCATGCTTTTATGTTGTTGACACCAAATTCTCACCCTAACATCCGAATGTCGCAGCACAAATCAAGGCTTATCAGACCAAGCAATGTTTACATGGCCATTCTCCTCTGACCTCTGGCATCAACAAGGTATTTGCACCCACGGAACTGCTGCTCAATGTATATTTTCTTTTTTTCGGACCATTCTCTGTAAACTTTAGAGATAGTTGTGCGTGAAAATCACAGTAGATCTGCAGTTTCTGAAATACTCAGACAACCCGTCTGGCACCAACAACCATGCCACGTTTAAAGTCACCTAAATCACCTTTCTTCCCAATTCTGATGCTCAGTTTGAGGGGTAGCAGATCATCTTGACCATGTCTACATGCCTAAATGCATTGAGTTGCTGCAATGTGGTTGGCTGATTAGAAAATTGCATTAACGAGCAGTTGAAGAGGTGTACCTAATAAAGTGGCCGGTGAGTGTGTATATAAACCTCTTTGCAAAGCTTTTTTTTTCTGGAAAAAACAGGTATCAACTCCTCATTAAGAGGTTGTGGGAGACTTAATTGATTTTCTGTGATACAAAATATTAGTTAAACTGAGTTCCCCAAATATTTCTATGAGTTTGTGTTTTTGTTAGGGATGCAAAAAGCATAAAAAATATGCAAAAGTGTCTGCTAAATGACTAAATGGAAATGCATAGATATTGCTCATATTTCACTGATTCATTTAAAGCAAACTGCTGGAGGGCCGGTGTCCTGCAAAGTTTAGTTTCAGTTCTAATAAGACACGCCTGTGCTAGCTAATTAAGCTCTTTTGCTGCAGTCACACTAGAGTTTGTGTGTGCGAAATTCTGTTGTATAATGCTGCGAAAAGGGGCAAGAATAAACAAGATGGTTAGATATTTTAAAAAGCAAGCAATTGGTTCATGTTTTAAATTTCTGTCCAGAGAGGTCATGTTTTGATCTTCGATTGGTCTCACGCAGTCACATGATGCGATCTTGCAAGTGTAAACTTGTTGCACAAGCTTGCATTTCCAGTCTGATGCATTCGCGTACATTATAAATGGAAGTCTATGGGGAGAAAAGTCCAGTGTGACTGCAGCGGCTTTCTTGAAACATCCCTGCAGGTGTGTCAAGGGAAGTTGGAGCTAAATCTGCTGGACACCAGCCCTCCAGGACCCGGTTTGGATATCTGCATATCGGCAATCAAATGAAAAAGATTGATCCCTATATAATCATCCAATGTTAATCTCAAAGAAAATCATTAATTTCATAGGAAAAACATAATATACTGTACAAAATATCAGATCTGTCTGTACAAAATTGGACAATAAAAGAAATTGCTTGCACATTTGTTCTGGAGCAGCAATAATTAAAACGTAAAGCAACAGCAGTGGATTTTTTCTTGTCAAGTTATCAAATAAATCTGTTTTATTATACGTCAAGAAAATTGTTCTTTAAAGAAATACTGAATCGCAAAAAATCTCTCTTAAAATCTTGGACATTTGAATGTTATATGGTTTCAATGTATATTCACTAAAATTAATGAAATGGAGAAAAAGCTTGCTAGTTAGTGCTGTATGCAATTGACCAGTAATGGTATCAGAATTTGATGACTGTAATAGTTGAAGTGAGTATCAGTATCGGCCTATTGGTGCATTTCCACTGCTATATTTATATATTTATTTAAAGTTCGATAGTCTCTAATCATTCTTTGCTTCTGTCGAAAAGAGCAGCTTCTCTCCATGTGAATAGCTTGGAATAAATCTTACAGTTTTTGGAGCAACATGAGGATGAGCTCTTCCTTTGACACCCAAACACAAGAATTGTGAACACTTCATGGCTTGGTGTCAGTCATCTCCGCTCGGGCTTTCCATGCGCGTGGCTTCTGAGAGCAGAAGTCACAGTTTTAGATATCAAAGAAGTGCAGAAAGTGAAGTGGAGCTAAAAGGGACCGGCTGCACTGAGGGGCTGGCTGAGATCCCACTCAATTATGCAGTCGAGTGAGCCCATCCTCGCTCACACATAAGCACAATACACGTCTGAGCTGTTTCATCATCCCCACAGGCCATATTAACTCGCATACACACACACCCAGGCCTGCGCTCTTACACATCTCGACATCTCCGCCGCTGCGGCTCCAGTCGAGTCTCTGCTCTGCTTTGAATACCCTCTGTCAGTCGTAGCACATGACTCACTCACATGCGGCTAGTAACGTAATGTCGATTTTTCATGAACTATTCTGATACCAATTTTGAGTTTTTATTATTTCATTATTATTAATAATTAGTATTATATTATTACTAATAATAGCCATGTTTTGGATCCCCTTAAAACATTTGTGTTGCATACTATTTGCGTATAAAAATACTCCCGACAAATTGGGAGTGTCGAGTGGTGAAAGAGGGAAGGGTTTGCATGAAAAGGGGAGTTTCAGTATGTGCACTCGCTGATTTTCACAACGACAACGCACACAAAGACGCAGAGGAGAAAGACAGTGACTACGTTTACATAGACATCAGTAATCAAATGATTTGCCTTAATGTGAATAAGACAATAATATAAATAAGGTGTTTACATGAGTTGCTTTTTGAATGTACCTTTCATGATCTTTTTTTACTTGTTATTGCACATAATTCGATTAACGTCATCATGTCACCACGCTATACACATTTCTTTCATGTGAGTTTCATGTGAACTGAAATATATTCTATAGTATACTTTAAGTTTTACTACAGTAAACTGAGGTGTTTTCTAGTATAAAATATATAGTTGTAGACAACTTAGTCCAGTATTGGGTAGTTTGTTTGTTTCACTATAGTGGTTGTATTACCACAGCAACTACAGTATTCTATTCAACATATTATTTACAGTTCTTTTATATAGTATAGTATTATATATAGGAAGTATAATACTGTACACCATAGTATTCACTATAATTTACTATATTTTTTCATATGTAACCAGTGTTGGGTAAAAAAGTGATAAATTACCATTTTACGCCTATATTTTACTCGACGCAAAAATAACAACACATATTTGTCAGTAACCCAGTTAGTTACTTTTTTAGAGTGACTTAAAATCCTCAAGAAATCAAAACTAACCATATGGTTTTGTTAGCTCACATTAGCTATGTTTCCATCCAAAAATGTGAATAAACTTTATGCGAAACACTGGATTATCGCATAAAAGTTGTGCGAATGAAGCACCGTTTCCATCCAACAAGTCAAAGCGAACAAAATCGTCACTTCCTGATTAACTGGCGCCAAATATCAAGAGTAAAAACTGCATTTGCTGCAGCAGGAGAAGCTGCATCAATCTTTTCTAAATGAATGTGCCTCAGAAAACAATCCTGACAAGCAGTGAGCGCGCAGTGGCGTTTGAAGGTGTCAGACGCGGAGCACAGGCGATCTTGATTCTGGAGGTCATTAATAATTTAATAACATTAATAATTAATACTGAAATGGTAAGGCGTTTTATAATGACCAAAACAACATTTCAGGTGTTTTATATTGTGCTCAGCCTGACGTTTTATCCATTCACACACACTTAACAAAATCACATGACCTTTTTTAATGCGCATGCTGGAGTTTGTGCGGTAAAAGTGTTTTCATCGCAGTTTATGCGCATCTTTTCTTATCGAATAAAAAGTTTATCCTACCCAGTTAAGCGTATACGTTTTTTTATGCGCATTTTTAAAAATATATGCGCATCATGTCGTTTCCATCAACTGTTTTTTTTATGCGCATTTGCAAGGTGGATGGAAACTTAGCTATTGCCTGTTTTGTTGTGACAAATTCATCTGTGCATGTTATTAAGTAAAAATTTTGTCAGTTTTGACAACAAAAAAATAGTAAGCAGGAGGTGTCTGTTTTCTAAAACCCATTTCCCGATCTTTTTGAATGAAATGTCTAATTTACAGCATCCAATCAGCCTGCAGTAGAAAAAACAAGCCACGCCCACTGTTTGCTCATTTGAAATTCCGTTTCTTTAGCAATAGCTTCGCAATGCAAAAAATAATAACGATCACAGCTTTCAGTTGAAGGGGACTTTAGGATTGCAATATATGACTTTTTCCCAACACTTCTGGCACATCTATGCTCAATTCCAGCATTTCTGGCCCCTGTTATGGCTTCTTTTACACCCTTTGCACTTTAAAATAATTTTATTTGCAAATCTGGAATCAAGATTCATCTCTCAGAATTAAAACATAAAAATGTCTGGTTGCCAATCATGACATCCGACTTCTGGCCAATCAATCTATGCATCTCTAACTCGCACCCTATAGGAACCCTTAAGCTCCTCGTCCTCTGCTGGAACAGGTGACTGTTAGCAACAGTAACAGCTTTTGATCTGCGCCAGGCCAGTGAGAGGAAGCCAAATGAGAAGAGCTGAATTTATTGTTCAGGTCACCCCTAAGGATTCGGCGGTCAATGACAATTTAACACACCCTTTGTGATGAAGTCAAGCAGTCAACTGTGGTCACTCTGCCTAATCAAGATCAATCTTGTAGGGATAGACTGGGATTAAATAACTGGACCATTCTAATTTAAAGTCTATAGTTAGCAATTAAATATCACATAAACTATGATTTTGAGAAAAAATAAAATTTTTTCCTGCTTTTTAATCTATAATATAAGATAGATATATTTCCCCCCCCCCAAACTTCAAATTAAAATATTGCCACTTACATTGTGTATGTGTGTGTGTGTGTGTGTGTGTATGTGTTTGTGTGTGTCGAAAATGACTACTGGTTAAAATAAATACAAATGCAATATAAGGGTTATTTAACCAAATAGAGCTTTTTTTTTTTTTAAAGAAAAGTTCCTCCAAAAATGAAAATATCCTCATTATTACCTTATTCAAATGGTTTTAAACGATTAAGAATTTCTTTCTTTTGTTGAACACAAAACCAGATATTTTGAAGAATGTTGTAAAAATTAGCTATTGACTTTCATAGTAGGAACAAAACTACTATGTTTTTGTTTTTCAGCATTCTTCAGTATATATTTGTGTTCAACAGGAGAAAGAAACTCAGACAGGTTTGTAACAAGTAGAGGACGATTAAACTATTTATTTTCATCGTTTGAGTGAACTATCCCCTAACCATCCTGAAATTAAAACATTGGCAAAATTATGACATTTGTTTTGAATTTGGAAACAAATGTGATCAGTACCCAGCAGACACCTTAATGTCAAAACGACATCCAATTAACATAAAAATGTCAATAAACACATCAAAAATACAAATCAATTTGATGTCAAAACCTTGACGTCTATGCAACGTTCACACAGTGACTACATTTACATGGACATCAGTAATCAAATTAATTGTCTTAATCTGAATAAAACAATAAAATGATTGAGGTGTTTGCATGAGCTGCTTCATGATTATTGAATTGATTATTATTTGATTTATGATTGTTTCTTTCATAATCCCATTTTACATGCTATAGCACATACTGTAATTCGATTTACATCATTGCGTCACCAGGCTATCCATGTTTCCTCCGGAATTTCATGCAATTTCGGGTGTTTCATTTTTAATTTGTTGACTTTAACTGCAGTTTGTCACTTTCACTTTCATTTAGAGACATTTCATGCATGCCCCTGTGACAAACAAGATATTGGATGCGAGTATGAACTGCTGGAAGAGTGTTGTTTTAAGTACTGCATGCTGTATAGGAACAATCCTCTGCATTTCTCGATGCAGGTCTTTGTGGTCTTTCACTGACTCGATAGGTGCAAAGAATAGTGTCAAACTGTCTTATATGTATAGACTACTCTGTCGCAAAATGCGGCAAAAATCCTACATTTACAGCTACATGTACAGTGCTTTAATAATGAGACTAAAATCAGCATACTCCACATTAATTTAATTTCTGTTTAGTTCGATTTTAACTTTAGTCTGATTAAAGTCATCAAAAATTGCTGTTTACATAGTAGGCTCTTAATCACAGCATTGTCTTAATCGTTTTAAAATCAGATTATCAGGGTCCATGTTAAAGTACTCATTGAAGCCCCTTTGACTACCAAAATAACCACACAAAAAGTTTATAGTGTTATATGAGAGGTTTTGTTTATCTGAAAGCTTCAATTACATTTTAACACTTGATTTTGTATCCCTATAATGCACATAAACTACCTTGATATCAAAATGACTTCAAATTGACATATTACATTGACGGTAAAAGCAGGTCAAAAATTAAATGCAGAACTGTCTTGTACTTGATTTTTGACTTACTTTTTAAAACCAATTTTAGATGTTTGAAATTTGATGTTGTTTTGACATCAATATAGTTCATTTAGATTTTTTTTATCCTTTTGTAAATCTACTATGGAAGGATAATTTGTGAAGCGAATGCAAATAAAAGTAAACATGAAGTGAGTTTATTTAAAATTGACAAAATCGATTAGCATTTTTAAAAACATTTTTTAACCATGTTTTTTGCAACTATCTCACGGCACTTCGTAACTTTTTGATAACCCCTATAAATTCGTTTGATCTCATATGTACAAATCAATATACTAAATTGTACAAATAAGACGAATTTATATGAATTCGAATTTTATTACGAATTTATACGTAATACGAATTCGTACAAATGACGGTTGGGTTTAGGGGTGGGGTTGGGTGCCACACCTCCTTTTTCAAGTCATATATTTTCGTATGACTGAACTCATACTCATTAGCCACTAAACTGACAAAACGTAAAATAGTAACGTTTTCTTGTGAAATCAGGCTGTTTTTTTATGTTGTGAAGGTGACCTGTTGGGTAGTATACACAAAATTAGTAGATTTCCCAAGTATCTCTATAGTTTATCTTGTCACTGAATACTTTTTCATTCATTACTTAATTACTTAACAGATATCTTGGTTTGCTGCTCTAAATTTGAAAAATTGGAGTCTTCACAATCTCATGAAATGATTAATTAACTGAATGAATTTGACTAATTAGTTTGCAGCTTTTTTGACTTGAAGACTCGCTGCTTCAATAACCCAGTCGGTGCAAATCCCCAGTCAACAACTCTCCGAATGAACAATTTCTTTCGCAAAAAGAGACAATGACTTGAAGTAATTTGATCACCACATCTCTCAAATGTGCAGAAAATTAGACTAATGTGGTCTTAATGTTGGATTTCTATCGCTTATGATGTTATATTGGGCTGAAACGGTGGCTCATTTAGCACTGTCGCCTCACAGCAACAAGGTCAGTTGGATCAGTTGGCGTTTCTGTGTGGAGTTTGCATGTTCTTTTCGTGTTTGCGTATTTTTCCTCCTGGTGCTCCAGTTTCCCCTACAGTCCAAAGCCATGTGCTATAAGTGAAATAAATAAACTAAACTGGCCATCTTGTATGTGTGTGCATGTAAGTGTGTATTGGTGTTTCCCAGTACTGGGTTGCAGCTGGAAGAGCATCTGTTGTGTAAAACATATGCTGGATAAGTTGGCGGTTGATTCTGCTGTGGCGACCCCTGATGAATAAAGGGACTAAGCCAAAGGAAAATGAATGAATGATGTTATATTTAGGCATTACATGAATGTTTGTTTGTTAAATTTAACTGTGGTGTTTTCGGCAAAACATTCAGTGAATAGAGTAAAATAATTAAATAAGAGTTAAAACCATACTTATCCATCTGATTGATTACATTTTAGAATTGCAAACTTTTTAAGTAATACAAGTTTTTTAAAATGTTATTTTTAAATTCGCAAGTGAGGAGTTATTTCATGAACATGATGTAATTTGCACACATACAAATAAAACTATTTAAACATGGGATAAAGACAGGTTAAAAGTTGTTTGTATGTATTTATTTTTTGTCGTTTTAAAGGTTTTTTTACAGCAGGGATTTTGAGAATCAGATTTTTAACCACTTTTTATCACTTTATAGTTTAAAAAAATAGTGAACAGCTGAACAGTGGGCAACTTTTAATGTCCAAAATAATAAAGGAAATTATGTACGAAAAAAAAATGCCTCCAAAAACCTCCAGAATACAGATAAAAATAAACACTAGAATGTTTGTATGCTAAAGCCATGCACCGTATGGTCAATTTTGTTTACAGTTTTTGTGTGTAAATGCGACAGTGTATGAGTGTTTCCCAGTACTGGGTTGCAGCTGGTAGGACATTCGCTGTGTAAAGGATATGCCGAAATAGTTGGTGGTTCATTCTGCTGTAGGGACCCCTGATATATAAGTGACTAAGCTAACTAATGTTTGGTGTGTTTACATGCTGCTTAAATGACGATTCATGAAAAAAACCCTAATAATGGAAAAACACCCTCTAAAAATGTTTAATTTTTTTTTGTAGTTGAAATATACAGACACGAATTGATTAAGTGTGACAAAAATGCAAGTTTGATGGATGTTTTATAGATTTTTTTTTAATGATAAATCTAAAAAACAAACACTGAAAATAAGTTGTTGTTGCCTATAGCATCTGGCTTTAAGCTCACTGAGTTAAACTTGAATATGTATTTGTCTGACAGAGCAGAATTGATTCAAACTGAACCCTGATCGCCTCCATTTCTTTCATGCTGTTTTGCTGTGTTTTTTTTGCTCCTGCCACACAAAGCTAATGTAATGCATTGACGCTATAGCTTAATTGTCATGAGTGCAGTCATTATGGTTCAGTTCAGCCTACGAGATAAACAAAGCTGCAAGACTTTTTCTCTTTTATGTGTGCGTTCAGCCTCCGCGTGCTCCAAATGCTCTCATTAACAAACTCACTAATTATCTTTTGGTATTTATTTGGTATTTTGGTAAACTAGCACAGTGACTTTAGGATAAACAAACTGTGTGTCAAAAAAAGTTTACTGTGGAAAAAAAATGGGACTGTGTGAATAGCAAGAAAAATGTACTAATTTTCACTTCACTTTTGGGTTGCAGTGTAGATCTTGCAAAGATTTGAAAGACACTTGACATGCCATTTTAATTTATTTGCTGTTTATGTATTCTAATAAAATAGTTGTAAAAATGTGTAAATACACTCAGAAATAAAAGTATGGGCGCATACACACACACACACACACACACACACACACACACACACACACACACACACACACACACACACACACACACACACACACACACACACACACACACTGTGTGTGTATGTTTATTAATTTATTATAATATAAAATTTATAAATTTTATATATTTTTAAAATATAATAACCCATGATAACTAAACACATACATAAAATATGAAATAAAAAGTACAATAAATATTTATAATAATTACATATGTATATGTATATATATATATATATATATATATATATATATATATATATATATGTATGTATGTATGTATGTATATATATATATATATATATATATATATATATATATATATATATATATATGTATATATATGTATATATATATATGTATACATATATATATATATGTATACATATATATATATATGTATACATATATATATATATGTATACATATATATATATATATATATATATATATATATATATATATATATATATATATATATATATATATATATATATATATATAATTTTTCAATTGTTGAAAATTGTTTTATTTTAGATTTTATTTATTTATTTATTTATGGAATTCAAATTATTTAATAGTTTTAACAAACTAGTTCACTAACAGTTGTGACAATTGTCTGTCATTTTGCTTTTGGTTTGGTATATGCTAGTCATTTTTATTTCTGTTTCTGAGTGATATGGTTTTAATTTCTCTGGAGCAGAACAATTTGTTTATTTTTAGCAGGTGGTTTGGAGTGGCCCCATTGAGCAGATTTGTGTGTGTGTGTGTGTGTGTGCGTGTGTGTGTGTGTGTGTGTGGAGAGACGATGAAGCATATTAAATTCACCCTCAGAGGTTGTAGTCTCTCAATCCTCTCTTCAGAAAAATCAATGTGGGTGTGATCTGTGAAACTACCCAAATCTCATCTCCCAGAGACCACGAGCACACGGCCAGGCAGGAGAGAGAGAGAAAGAAAGAGAGAGATATTCTGACTGGGTCTCTTCTGGGTTTGGCCCCGGGCCTGACCGTATCTTTTTGTGAAAAGTAAGCCTTAACTGCAAGAATATGCTTACTCAGATTTGTTCTTTACTGATTGTCTCCTTTTCTCCCCTTCTCTGTTCTGTTCCTCTGTGTACCTCGAAGAAGGTACAGTATGGACAAACGACGCCATTGATTTCTGTCAGAATTTCAACCATCTCACAGGCGTTTTGCGTATGTTATTATGTGACTGATTTCTTATTGTTTGCGGTTTACAGATAAGATTCTCTCCATGAAAGTACCTATAATCTTGCGATAGTAACAATACTGGTTTGTTGAAGATTGTACAGTATGACAAAAAAAAAATGCACTACAGTGGACAGTGTTTCTCAACCACATTCCCGGAGGACCACCAACACTGCATGATTTTATGTCTCCTTAGTCACATCCATTACAGGTCTTTTAGTCTCAGCTAATGATCTAAATCAGGTGTGTTTGGTTAAGGAGACATGGAAAGTGTGCAAAGCTGGTGGTCCTCCAGGATCGTGGTTGAGAAACACTGCAGTGGGACACATGGAATACATTTTGCATGTGTATCGAATTGTTTGCAAACAAAAAGATTTACTGACATACTCATTAAATGTCTGAATTTACTTCGTTTTGTGACCAGATTTGATTTCATTTCACAGAATGAAGATGAACTTATAGTGTTCGCTACTGTCATGTTGAATTTATACTCAGTGTTTTTTGTTTGTTTAAACTACTTATTCAAAATGAGCTGAAACAACAACAACGTGTTTTATGCTCAGTCCAATTACATCAGTAAAACTCAAAAGTTAACATCATTGCTTATGTTATCCAAACAGATCGATTGTGTTGAAGCAAGCGTTTTTAAAGTGTATAATATGCTATATTCTTACATATATACTAGGGATGCACAATATATTGGTGGTTATATTGATATCGGCTGATAAATGCTATTTTTAATGTTATCGTTATCGGTCCGATATCAAACTTAGGCCAGTATCTTTAAGCCAATAGCTTACATAATTATACAGAATTGCCTGCGTCGCCCATGCGTGGGTCGAACTTGTTCAGACTTGTCCAGTGCACTATAATGGAACTTTCCTCACATTGTTTATCACTTCAAAGCTCGTCCTTTCTTTATTGGGTGTGTTGTTAACTCCGTAAGTAACCATATTCATTTTTAATGTAGATATGTTTGAGTATCATTGTGTATTTTGAGTTCAATAACCTCAGGAAAAAATATTGCATGTGTAAACATAGAAAAGTCACTATAAAAATATAATATTTTGAAATATTTTTATTTATTGGCTAATATATCGGTTATTGGCCTCCAAATCTTAAGACTTATTGATTATCGTTATCAGCCAAAAAATCCATATCAGTGCATCACTAATGTATACCCAGTATGGTGCGGAGAACAATATGTTGCAACAATTGTGTGTTAATTGTCTTTATGTTTGATCAGTTCAAGTGTAATAATTTATTTTAATAATTAGCTATGTTTCCATCCAAAGATACAAATAAAATTTTAAAATTTAGAAACTGGAATATCACATATAAAACAAGCAGCGTTTCCATCCAAATATTCAAAAAGAACCAAATCATCACTTCCTGGCACCAAATATCAACAGTAAAAAGTAAAGTTGCTGTGGCATGAGAAACTGCGTGAGTCTTTTGTTCATTTAATAAATGGCTTGTGCCTCAAAAGAAGATGTCGACACGCAATGAATGCGTGTTGGTGTTTAAAGGCGGCAAGACGTAGAGCACAGATGCTCCTGACCGTTCTGGAGGTCATTAATAATAAAATAACACTATTGTTATATACTAAAACGAGTAAGGCATTTTAGAATGATCAACCCAACATTTCAGATGTTTTATAATATGCTCATCCTGCTGGTTTGTCCATTCACAAACATTTTTATCATCACATGATCGCTTATAATAAATTTTTTATTTGTGCATACTGGAATTTGTTTCGATCGTAGTTTATGTGCATCTTTTCTTATGGAATAAAAGTTTATCATACTGTTATGCACATACGTTTTTTTATTCACATTTTCCAAATTTATATGTATCTTGCCATTTCCATCAATCATATTTTTATGCGCATATCAAAAAAATAATAATAATAAAATAGGTAGATGGAAATGTAGCTATTGACTATCCCTTGATTTTGGATTTATAGATTTGCACCCATTTATTTACGTTCATAAATAGACTTAACAATGGGCCAAATATTCTGCATGTTTCTGTGGCCACAGATTTTATGTGGGACTATGTATCGCCATGCTGAGTTAGATGTGGACAAGCATCTGCATTGATTTCCATCAGTAAATCCCACCTATGGGCACTGAGTCTCAATCCCCTTTCAGGAGCTGTGCGTTTTGGACACATTAATATGTGACAGATCTATGCAGGCGGGCCATGAATGTTTAATGGCGCTCCTCCTCTGAGTTTGCCCTTTGCTACCGCTCAGGGTTGACTGAACCACTGAGGGTCACTGGCTAAAGAAGACCAAGAGCGAGTGCATTTTAGAGGAAAGGCAGGGAAAAAAAATGAGAATGTTTTCTCTTCCTGTGTTCTTGAAAATAATGACACCCACAGCAATTTAAACGTGTCCGCAGGTCCTGCAATTCTGTCTCGCTGGTTGCTAGTGAAAACCTGTTATTGGTTTGATCGCAGTCAAGGTCAGTTGAGCAGCTGTGGGCTTTGTGTTTAGTGCGGTCAGGCCTTTGTGTTAAAATAGGGATGAATGTTGATTAATTTTGATTGGATTAATTAATCATCGTGATTAATTTCAATTCTATTTGAATGGACTTGGCTACACAGCAGAAGGCTTTAAATATAAATGACATGAAGAGAGATTAAAGTATCAATTTGAAGAAATTAAGGATACATTTACATGTCAGTGGTTATGCACAAGATAACTTTGATTTATTTATTTATTTATTTTTTCATTCAACAATAGATCTAAAAATTTAAAAGGGCATTTGCTGTTCATTCAAACTACTTATTTAAAATGAGTTGAAACGACAATTCTTTGTGTCCTAAAGTTTTTTTAGGACAACTTAAAAATGTTTTATGTTCAGTCAACTTAAAATTGTAAAACCTGGTAAGTTAACTTAAATTGTCATTTTGTCTCAGTACAAATTGATCATGTGGAACCCAGCATTTTTTTTTACAGTTTACATATAGGGAGCCATTTTTCAAAAATTTATTTTGTAAGTTAACAACTGTGTTATAAATGAAGCCATGCAATTAGTACTTTAGCGTTCCCTAAACGTGTGTATATCTCATTCTAACATTGTTATTTTACAAAAATTGCAAAACACAAAATAATATTGTTACCTGGAATGGCCAAATTGTTTGCATGTATTTCAGCATCTGCCGCTGTACTGTGTATTTCCACTGTGGTCATATTCATCTAAACACACGAAAACAACATTAACATTCCCAGCCACTTGACTTTTCTGATAGGGTATTTGAGTGTCATGTATTTGAAAGTATGTTGAGGGACTGCTATACAGAAGTTATTATTATGGATTACAGATAGCGAAATTTAGCCTTTTTTATTTTATCGTTTATATATTGAAAAAAAAAAAACGGCAGTAAAACACAAACGCGGTAATGAATGTATTAAAACATATTCTTGTTTGTTGTAAAAATTCGGAACAATGACAAAAAATACAAATTTTCTAAATTTCCTGTGCAGCCAGGCTGCCATGGTGTATTCTGAGAATTTTTGTACCTTTTTGTTTCGTGTGTGGTCCTGAAAAGTGTCTGTATTGAGGGCTATCTACCCCTTCCCCTTAGTCCTACACCTGCCAGATAAAGAGAATTTGGTAAGATGAAGGGCTAGAATTGGGATTGGGCCTTTGTCCGCATGCCGTCCTATGGCCCTGTTATTATGTGATTAATAGGCACATTATATAATTGTATTCACAAAATGGTGGTTTTGTATTTTAGAAATTAATTAATTAAATTAATAAAATTAATTGACTTTCAGGAACTGCTTTTAAAAATGAGCATTTTCTGGCCTTCAGAATGTTGTTGTTGTGTAAATAAATGACCAAAATAAATGGAGTTTCTATTTTCATATGAAAACAATTTTCTGCAGTTACACACTACTAATGCTGGGAACACACTTAACGACTGTCAGGCTGATTATGAATGTAATTTGATTTTGAAAATCAATCATCAGGTCTGCTCCTGCTGTACTCAGTCTGTGTTTTCAGGAGGCAGATAAAATTGTATAGTGTGTGGTGTCTAGAGATTAAAGTCTTAGAGTTCAATAACCGATCAAATTTTATTTTAAACGCGTTTAATATACGCAACAGAGGGAGACAGTTGTCATACGGCTACACTGAAAGTTCAGGAAAGAAATGGCGACCAAGAACTTTAAGTAAAAGCAGTAAATTGGAAAACTGATACAAAAAAAAAAAAAAAAACATTGAACATTGAACTTCTACAACATTTAAAAATATATTCAAAAATAAGCTTGATTTTACAATAGTTCATTCCAACTGCTGATCAGTTAACTGTTAACGGACAGATTAATGCTATCAATTAAACAATTAAAAAAAGTAATTGTTAGCATTATTTTTTACAAGCTATAGGGCAGGGGTGTCCAAACTCGGTCCTGGAGGGCCGGTGTCATGCAGATTTTAGCTCCAACTTGCCTCAACACACCTGCAAGGGTGTTTCTAGAAAGCCTAGTAAGAGCTTAATTAGCTAGCCCAGGTGTGTCTGATTGGGGTTGGATCTAAACTTTGCAGGACACCAGCCCTCCAGGACCGAGTTTGGAAATGCCTGCTATAGGGGAAATACCCATGACTTCACACAGGTTCAACTGTGCATACAGGTTGCAAAAAAGACTGTTTGCAATAGCAAACATTTCATGTTGTACGGTAAGATGCAAAATTTGAAAAATTTTACCATACACCACACTGCTTTTAAAGCCAACAGCAGATGTCTTTGGCTAACAGCCATCATTAGAGCTGAATGGAGTGAGGACCGAATTAAAATTGCTAGACTCTGCAGTTCTCATCTTATATCAGGTAAATTCACGCTACGCTGAATCATACACATTACTCATTTTGATTGCAGCAATGATTTCAGCAAAAACAGTCAAATATGGTGAATTAAACTGCGAACACTGAATGCTTAGAATGAAATGTAAAAATGTAAGTTCATATCCTGCCATACAGGTGCAGTTCGCTGTCAAAATGCAGTTGTTTTGCTTGTTGATGATCACCCAGGCCTTGTACAGTTGTCTTCTTTCCTTGTCCTTGGCTAGGCAGAACCTCGGTTTTTAGCACTACAAAGCTTTGAATCTGGTAATCATGGAACATTATTTCTTGCACATGACCACACAGAACAAAATTGTTGGCATCCAAAGACTTGTAGACCTTTAACTTCTCTCTTGTAAAATCACTTGGAGTTTCAATGAAATAGTTGTAAATTTCGAGCTGAATGCTTGACCATTTCGTCTTATCCAAAATCTTTTTGGAGGGTACTATCGCAAATGGACCTGTCAGACGAACACCGCTCAATTTTTAACATTAATTTGGCAGAATAACTGTGCCTTTCACTGGGTGACAAGCTGTTTTAATATGCTGAAAGCATTATGTAAATATTATATATATAATATGTAATCAATAAACCTTGTCTTTAATACATCTATAACAAACTCTGTTCCACGTTGAATGTCATTCCCTCGCTGTAATTGCTAGTACTCTCGTTTTTTTCTGCAACCTCACTGTGCACTCATCCTGAATGTTTACAAGTCTATGAAAAAAAAAAAATTCGCAATACAACTGCAAAGTTCACAGTCATTTACATTTTTACTTTATTCAGAACAGAAAAAAACAATGTTATCTTCTATTCTAAATGATAGTTTAATATTGTTTATACAATAAAACATCAATTATTGACATTAATTATAAACCGCATTGATCTGTAGTTTAACCGTCCAGAATTTATTATAACTGGGGAATTGTCTTTCTCATTTTGACAGAAACTTATTACAGTTTTACACCTCAAAGAAACCCAAAATATCACATTTGGATTTTGGTGCCACAAGCACAGTTTTCAAGAAAGATGAGGTTGTTTTTGGGAGTCGGATGAGGTTCTATTCCAGTTGGACAGGCGTTTCGGTGGAATCAAAAATTCCCGTCTGACAAATCAAAAGCGTTTTTCTTCTGTTTGTGTAAGAGCCATTTCAGCAAGCTCAGAAAACTCTATCTGAGGTCTCACTCTCTTTCATATGAACCCCCAAAAGACTTCATATAGTTGTAAACTGTATATCTTTCCTTTTTTTTCCTCTCCTTCGTTTGCTTTCATTAGTCTGAGGGTCGGCGTCTCTTCGCCGCTCCCCCATCGTCACATAACTTTTTAATGTTCCCCCTCTTCTCTTAATGAGCGCGTATATTTACACTAGAAGGGGTTGAGCGTGCACCAGAAAAAGGCTGTCTCCAGCACAGAGCGGGGAATATTTTTTCCCCCCTCCATTTTAATTCCTTCCTTTGCTTGAGTGAGTTGTGGGAGAGGAACTTTTGCACAGAGAATCGAGCCACTAGAGAGCAAGTACAGCAGCAGCAGCTCTGCCTTTTGATAAACTTAATGATGAGGCTGCTGCTTTTCTCTTTTTGTCAGATCTTGTGCCATGATCTGCATGTGGAAGGAAAGGAGAGAGTGTGAGATAGAAAGAGAGGAAGAGGAACAGGTTTGAGGTTTAAGGCGAGACACCGTAAGCAATATTGTTGTTTCATACACCTGTTGATTTTTGAGGTTTTCGTTTTTTATAGTGTTTTTTCTGTCATACTCGCATACAAAATAAATAAATAAATAAATAAATCCCTGTGTTCGCATGGGTTTATGGGTGCTCTGGTTTCCCCCACAGTCCAAAGACATGCGTTATAGGTGAATTGGGTAAACTAAATTGGCCGTAGTGTATAAATGTGTGTTGTGTGAATAAATATGTATGGGTGTTTCCCAGTATTGGGTTACAGCTGGAAGTGCATCTGCTGCATAAAACATATGCTGAAATAGCTGGTGGTTCATTTCGCTGTGGTGACCTTTGAAATAGAGACTAGGTCGAAGGAAAATTACTGAATTTTTAAAGATTGTATTCTTAAAATGAGTTATAAATCTCCATTTTAGCAGCACTTGCATGCAACAGACTTCTAAAATTGTGATTTATGGTTATATTGCAATATTTTCTAAATGATGACGTGTGTTATATGGGTTATTTAACTGAGTCTTATATGTCAAATATTATTTTAGTTTTTTTTTTTGTTTAGTTTTGTTTGTGATTTAGTGTATTAAGTCCATCTTACATTTTTTTTGCAAATTGATAGCAATTGATTTGCCATTGATTTTCCTATATATATTTTATTGGAAATATATATAAAACTGTAACGCCGGGGAGTAACACCACAACAGAAGGTAGGATCCAATATGCAGGTTTATTCACAATCAGGCAAGCAGTGGTCAATACGGGAGCAAACAGGTGTTTGAGGACAATCCAGAATCGTAGTCAATTTAACAAGCAAGAGGTCGAAAGGCAGGCGGCAGACAAGGATAACTAAACAAGGCTAGGTTCAAAACACAGGAAAACAAGACAAGGAAAACGCGTTGTAATGCTACTTTACAGAGAACAAGACTCGGCAAACTGAAGGAGTAAATGTGTGGCTTAAATAGTGTGTGTTAATCAATCTTTGAAAGTTCTCAGGTGTGCGAAAGTAATCAAGCTAAATGAGGAAGCAGGTGTGTGGGCGAAGAGCATGTATGAAGTTGAAGTCCATTTACAAACACATTTGTAGTTCTGTGAGTGAGAATGTTTTCCAGCGACTGCTGGTGGTTAGAGATCGCTGGTGAATGTGACAAAAACAAACTCGATTAATGTAACAATTTAGCAAAAAATGTCATGTTTTACTATAGATTTTAGACCTTGGGTTAAACTAGACCAGTGGTTCTCAAACTGTGGTACATGTACCAATAGTGGGATGCGGCCTTCCTTCTAGTGGTACACGGAGGAATGAAATATGTCATGTACATGCTGCATATAATTCAAAATTTATTAAAAATAATGTATATAATATGCCATATATTATATATAGCAGTGGTTCTCAAACTGTGGTACGTGTACCACTAGTGGTACGGAGGCTTCCTTCTAGTGGTACACGGAGAAATTAAAAATGTCATGTACATGCTACACACATTTCAAAATTTATCAAAAATTATGTATAAAATATGTCATATATGACATATAGCCTATATTTCTGAGGTAATCTGCCACGTTTTTTAACTGTGCAGAGTTGTAGCTGCTTTACTGGGCCAACTATGCTACTGTATTTCAATGCTGCTCATTTTGGTGGTACTTGGAGAGACAGTTTTTTTCTGAGGTGGTACTTGATGAAAAAAGTTTGAGAACCACTGACCTAGACTTTTTGGACAGGGTATTTGAGTGTCATTGAGTCAGATGTGAAAGTTTGTTGTGGTACTACTATAAAGGAGTTATTAATATGAATTATAGATAGCAAAAAAAAAAATTTATTATGGCGGTAAAACAGGAATGTGGTTATGAATATATTAAACATGTGCTTGTTTGTTGTAAAAATTCTTAATAATGACAAAAAATACTAATTTGTGGATGTCCTGACTTTCATGTGCTGCCAGGCTGTCGTTGTAGCTGGTGTATTCTGGAAAATTTTTATACCCCTTGGTTTTGAGTGTGGTCCTGAAAAATCTCAGTTTCAAGGGCTTTCTAGACCTTCCCCTTATCCCTACGCCTTCACGTTAAAGAGAATTGGGACATTCCTACCCTTCACGTGAATGCACAAAATGAAGGGTAGGGGTAAGGTAAAGAGCTAAGGTGTAGAATTGAGATTGGGCTTTTTTATACTTAAAATACAAAACAAAATGTTCAGTTAGGGTTAGGGTTAATGTAAATAACTATTAATATAGTAATAAATTAATATAACCGGTAAACATATGGTAAAAAATCTAAAAAATAGAGAAAAAATAGTAATATAGTAAAAAAAAAAAATATTATTTATTTATTTAAATTTCGATTGAAAATAAAAAAATATATATTTTATATCAATGTTAATGTAAAATAAAGTTTTCCAAAAATGCTCTCATGGCAAGATACTGCAGGAAATTATTATTTTTTTTTACCCTATTTACCTGCAGAAACTTGCCATGAGAGAATTTTGTGAAACTTTATTTTACGTTAACATTCATTTGAAATAATTAACAAAGTATTTCATCTTATATTATTGACAGTTTAAAAGTTTATTTTCAACTTTACATAATTCTTTTCCACAAGTCCACGTCCTTTCAAAATCCAATAGAATAGATTTTTCATACAAATAGAAAGAAAAATCACATCAACCCTTTAAAAGCATTCACTCATTTACAAATCCTATTTTCTGTTTTTTTCTTTTTTTGCTTAAATAGAGAAAGGATACAATTCAACAAACATCCTGTTTCCCCCTCTTTGTTTTAGGCACCCTTAAACCATAAATAAGTACAATCATGCTGAAGCTTTCATTAAAATGATCACAAATCCCTTTCAACTCTCCAAACAACAGTTGAAACATTTCGCAATATCAAAAACAATGAAAAACAGTTGCTGTCTGCCCATAAAAATACAACTATCTTGCAGATTTGAGAGAGAGAGAGAGAGAGAGACAGAGAGAGAGAGAAAGATCACAAGTGTGATAGAAAACAATTAACGAAAGCTGGTAATGGAGGTGTGACTTTCCATAAATATGGTGCAAAACAGAAAAGAGAGAAAAATAGAAGGTAGAGAAGAAGCGCTTGTTCTACCTAATTCTAAAAGTTATCTAGGATGATTTTTTATGTGTGATACACGTGCTGTGGTTTGTTAAACTTTAAAGCTTATATTGGATATTACATAGACAGTGTTTACATGCATAAATCAGTCCTCACACTCCTCATCACATGTTTCTTTATCACTTCAGATGTTTGTTCTAAATTCGAGAGCCCATAATATAAGTGCCCTGAAAAGTGAACTCCCCTGGACATTCTGTCATGATTCCAGGTCAAAGTAAGCATATAGGTTTCATTCAAATGCCCGTTTAGTGTGTGTGTGAATTCTGAATTAAAGTGTTTTTGTTTGTGGATACAGGTATGTAAATGCGGATGATGAAGGAGATTTAGGATGAAACGGCAAAGATTATTGGAAAACACTCCGTCAGCTCTTGTTTTCTTCGTAGCTTCAAGTGCTCTTTGATGCTTTGCTCACATTTGTGTATGTAATTTCTTAAGCATCTCCTTGAAAACATCAGCACAAATTGCATAAGCAATGTTGTTTGTGCAGGCTTCCAGAGTTTAATAGTGTTAGTAATGTTGCTTTCAAAAAAAAGAAACATTCAGCGGGGTTAAAGAAATCATTCTGTTTTTTTATCCAGATCTGAGAACAGAAAGTACAGAAATGTAAAAACAGCACTGCATCAAGTGTGAGGATTTTGCAGATATTCTTCAAATCAGAAAAAGTTGGGACAGTTTGGAAAACGCAAAAAAAAAATAAAATAAAAAAGAAGTGATTTCTACATTTACTTTGACTTGTTTTTCATTGCAGAAAATATGACACATATTATTTAATGTGTTCCTTGTGATTTTTATTGTTTTCATTTAATAAACGCGTATTCTACATTTAGTTCTTGCAATACATTTAAAAAATTTGGAACAGTAAAACATTTACCACTTTGTAATGTTGCCATTCCTTTTCACAACACATGGACTGAAGGCATCAAGAGATAAAGGGCCCTATCATACACCCGGCGCAAGGCGTGACGCAACTGTTGTTTGCTGGTTTCAGCTCGGCACAAGAGTTGTTTTGACATTTTGCAGCACGCTGTTTAAATAGCAAATGCAGAAATCTGCTATAATGGCATTGAAAATGTACGTCCCTCCCTTGCCATCCAAAGTTACACCTCCTTAATTCATGAATGCACACAAAATATGATGACAATAGACAACCTCATATAACATCATGTCATTCACCAGGTAGAAAACTCTATGGAGACATGGGCTGTTTCTCAATTCCAAGAACGCAGAGAACGGACTTGCGTTCTTGTGGAGACCGGTCTTGCCAGGTGTCCTCAGAAGAACGAACTCAGGAGACCGCGAGGACAGAGGACGCGTCCTTTGAGAATTGAGATGCTGCGTTCTTCCTTATGGTCACATGACCTTCACGTGTTTTAAATGGTAAATTATTTAAACATTACAGCCTTCATACAACGATTTATTGTTTTTCCCCTTTTCAAAATTGCATAAAACATTATAAATATATGTTGCACAATATAAATAAAACTGATTTTAATACGAATTTCAGCAAACAAACACCCTTAATGTGTTTATTTCTTTATTAAGATGTCCATGGTAATGTTTACTTTCACGGTGTCATTTAGGGAAACTCCTGAGGTAAATAAGTGATATCTCTGAACTTTAATAATAAATCTAAATAAAATGCTGCGCTTCCCACCTCCAGTCGCAATGACTTCTGGGACTTCCAGTGCGAGTTCGGTTCTCAAGTCTGCATCAGTGCGTCCTCGATATCAAGATCACATCCGGGAAGTTTCACGCGTCCTCCGTACTTGCGGTCTTGAGTATTGGAACTGAACTTGGGCAGCTGATGATGACGTTGCACGAGAACACGAGGACGCAAGACCGCTGAAGAACGCATATTGAAAAACAGCCATGCACTCTGTCCAGCGTAGTTGTTGATAGGCCAGCGGGTGCAGGAATTATATTTTCCCAAAACTGGTATTGGGACAAAGTTGGTTTTATATTTGCACTTTCTGACTTTCTTCTTAATTGTGTAATTTCAGAAATAAATTATTGTTTGCAAATTCTTATTAGTGTAATCATATAATCAGCCAATGACTATAAAATACAACATTGTTCACAGTAATTTAATAGTGCTAATGTTTTTTAAAAGTCATATCTACATGCTATTTCAGAGTGAATATTCAAAGTAACGTTATTGGAGCATCTCACAGGTTGTCTTTGTTCAAAAGTGAATGAATGTGCGAATATAAATCAAATTTACCTCAGTAAGCCTGGTTAGGAGGAAGAGCACTTATTCATTGTTATTCAACTAAATAAAAATCAAATTAGAAAAAAGGAGTGCTAAAAACAGAAATATCCAGTCATTGTTTTGCCTTACACTGACGTCAAGACAACATGTGGCTTTTCATTTTCAATTGTGCTTGCTGATTTTTGTCCATTGCTTGTGCTCATCTCCATTTAAACTTGAACAACGAAATGAATGCTTATAGGTCTATTTAACCGAATATATTATTGATGCTGTAAAAGAGACCCCATGAACATGAAAATAGTCATTCAATAGCCTGACATTTTCAGTGGCTGAAACACACCTCTGCATATAAACCCATAAATAAAAATAAAATAGTTTTAAAACATACCCGTCTAAACATAATACTTCAGCCATGGTGTCAACCTTCAGATTGTGGTTTTGAACTACATAATGTCATTGCCCTCCAGCGTACAAAAGTAACTCCGATATTGATTCAGTATTTAGAAATGTTTTGATTCTGCATTTTTAGCAATACCCCTTTTAAAAACAATCCTTCCATGTTCGTCTTTCAGAAAGAAGTTTAGGTTGATGCTGATTTTACCTGATGTCAATCACTTTCTTAGCTGTAGATCCATGCTTTATATGTACCTGCAAATGGTGGATCTGTCTGTAAGAGGCTTTGGATAAATACAAATTCAAATTTGTTGACAGACAGTTCGAGTTACCTGTCGTAATTGAGTTATTTGTCGGCCTGACAAATTTTAATTTAATGAAAATTTTTTAAGGCCAGCTTACACTGTGCATTTTTTTTTTTTAATCCTGAAGGATTGTAGCATGTCAGACTGCACGATTATGACTCCCATCTCACACTGTAAGATCTCAGGTGTCATAATGTCAGACTCAATGACAATAAAGCCAAAAAAAAAAAGCCCCTGGAGTTTGGAGACACTTTTGCAATCCCGCTTTCTGAAATGATTCCTCACAGCAAAATGTAAACAATTTGTAGTGGTAATATTGCATACAGTGTGTCTCAAAATATTTTCAACAAAATTCAATTCACCTTTATTTGCATATAGCTTTTACAATGTAGATTGTGTCAAAGCAGCTTCACATAAAAGATCATAGTAAGTTGGAACAGTGTAGTTCAGTATTCAGCGTTTAAGTTCAGTTCAGCTCAGTTCAGTGTGGTTTCATAATCACTACTGAGGGCCTAAACACTGCAGAGCAAATCCATCGATGCGTAAATTTACCGATCCTAAACCATGCAAGCTAGTGGCGACAGCGGAGAGGAAAAAAAAAACTTCACCAACTGGCGAAAGTGAAGAAAAAAAAAATCTTGAGAGAAACCAGGCTCAGTTGGGCACGACAATTTCTCCCCTGGCCAAACGTTCTGTGCAGAGCTGTAGTCTCAGCGGCAGGATTGACGCTCATCGTAGCTGTTGTCACACTGCAAAAAAGACGCTGCCAGAACTAAAAAAAAAATCTGATCGCAACAGGTATTAAGCCGGTGTCTGTGAACATGTCAAACCAGCGATCAAAGATCACTGATTTTAGCCAAGGATTTCAGGAATCTTTTAGGATATCCCAAATTTGTCTTGATGACAAAATCATAGCTGCAATCTCACTGTGTGAGCAGGGCTTTAGTCTTGTGCCTTACCCAGCATATAAAAATACATATACTTTAATCAGTACTATCGGAATGTGAAGAAACTTTTAACCAGAAGTTTCAGAAGACAATCTTGCACCTTTAACTTGTTTGTATACTACTAATTAATTCGTAATGAAAGTTGAATGATAGGGTGGTAGACTTGTATTTTTTTAGATCAGTCATCGAAGTACAGATGTCCGTTTTTTGGCTGTAGATTTTGCGTTGCAAGCCTAATTCTTATTTGTTTTTTTTTTTAAATACTTGAGCCATTTCTAATGTCTAAATCCTGTGGCGTGACCTGAAGTAGTTTATAGAAACCAATGGAAATTACCATTGTGAATACAAATGGTATTTAATCATATTGCATCATCTAATTAACCACTACTGTCAGCGATGGGTCATGAATTACATAGTTTCTGCGAATAAAAGAAGGAAAGAAAAAAGCTAGCAGTTTTTGAGATCTCTTGAGGATTTTCATATCAGGATATTTTTTTAAAGGGAGTTTTGCCTTCCACTATTAATTAATGTCTATGAGGAAACTCTTCCAAGGACATTTCTTCAGTTCTACAGTTTGCCACATTTCATGTAATAGAGCAATTTTTGGGAGTTAATAAGCATAAAGTTTACTTATTAGTGTGCACGTTAGCATACGGGAGTCTTGACTGTTGCAAACAATGTGTTGGAGCAGCTTAATTGTGTTTGAACTCATTTCAAGCCATTTGTTGCCAGATTTTTCAAGTTGTTTTATTACTGCAATTATATGAGCTTCTAATAATTGAAACTTTACTTTTGTTACAGTAAGACAAAAGTCAAGCTATTTTATTCTTCATATTTTTTATTTTATAAGATGAAGGGTGCTGGGATTAAAGGTTTCTAAAATTATATTTGAAAGATAAAAAGTCCAGACAACCACCTGACATTTCTTTTACTTATTTTATAGACAACCACTTTATGCTGCACCATAAAAATGACTTGACTAATTGAATCAAAGTTAAAAGTTTTAGTATTTTTTTTAAGTGGATTAAACATAAAACAATAAAGTTGTCACAAAAAACTCAAGCATTGTTTCGTTTCAGGCCAATTCAAATAGGTAGTTAGAACAAGCAGCAAAAATATATATATTTTAAGTGTCCATTTATGACCAGTTTACTTTGTGTGCATGTAAGAGTTAATTATGAGGCTGCATGATATCTTACATTGGAGAATTTAGCTTAAAAAAGCTTGTTAGCTCCCCCGCTTACACTACGTGAGCAAAGCTGTGACCATCTTTGAAATGCTTAATCAACTCCATGCGTGTTCAATAAAAAAGGTCAGGGGAGGGTGTTCAATCAATAGAATAAGTGCATAATCTGGGTATATAAAGTCCACTTATTAATTTAATCTAATTAATTTAAGTTTTAATAAACTTATTAACATACACTATTAATTTTCCAAAATACCATAGAATAGTACATAATTATGCAATTTGGCTTGCTTATATGTGCTTCAATTCACAGTATGTAGTATTAAAACCTTGTGGTTGAGATAGGTATTGCAGTCCAAATTTAAAATATTGGATTTAAATGTTTTTTTTTTAACCTGACCCCCCTTCTTAGACTTGACACACACACAGCTTGCCAAATTGATGACACCATCGAACTTGACGATTGAGCTGATCAGCTAATGTTTATGTTTGTAATATTTGTATTGTTTGCAAATTTAAAAAAACATCTCATGAATTTGATTCTCATTTCAGAGGCTGCTACGATCCTCCGGTGGTCACATTTTTGTTAACATACGTTGAGGAAGCTTTTAAGACTGAAACGATATACAATTTTTTTTTGCCAAGGCAACCTGGCGTGCCTTTCCCAGTGATGGGTTGCAGCTGGAAGGGTAAACCATGTGCTGGATAAGTTAGTTTCATTCTGCTGTGATGACCCCAGATTAATAAAGGGACTAAGGCGAAAATGAATGAATGAATGAATGCACCCGGGGTGCCTAGAAATAATTGAATTAACGTTCAGTGGGAGGAGCAACATATACTAAAAACAAAGACACAGATTTCAAAACGAAACGCACATTTTTTAACAATTTTTTTTGAAGATAAACAAGTACATTAACTTTACCACGTTTATTAATTAACTGTAAACATATTATGTTATTTTTATGCTTTTGAAGTGTCAGAAACATACATCAACTTTAACAGGGCTTCAACTATAAGCATGATAGTCTCTAAACTTATAATGATCAAGGGACTGCACTTTCCCTTTTTAAAATGCCTTTTCACAACATAGGACATTCAGTGTCCATTCGATGTCTGTTTCAGGCAACCAAAAATAACCAAAGAGCTCATTTTGATATCCACAACACAAAGATGTTTTCAAGATTGCAGAGGGTTCTGCTGTGCATACCGGGGCCATTATAACCTTCTCAATCATGCGTTTTCATTTGTCCAGGAACACATGCCTCATTTACCATGTTCTGCATTCCTGGGCCTTCCTTGTTAAATTATGCAGATAATGGCAGTCTATTGGTGTCCAGGCCTGCTGTGGGGGCATATGGCCTCCTCCGAGAGTTCCAGACAGGAACCATGACACCCTTCACCATATGTGCAGCGTCTCCGGCTCTCAACTTCACTGGCACAGAAGGTCTCTTCTGTCACTTGCTTTTTGGACCCATGTCTGACTGTCAAAGCCAGTCACTGTCAGCATCTGTACACCTTCCTGAGCCGCCATCTATTCTCTGAACTCTAGGTGGCTGACCTTCTGCCTGCAAGCTGTCCACTTCCCCGTGCTTTTGCTTCGACTGCCATTTTGGAGTTGCTTCCTTTTGCCCCCCCACCCCCCACCCCACCCCAACCCCCTTTCTACGTGTTGGCATGAAGTATTTCGGGCCACTCAGACGGATTGGACTTGTGCCCAATATCGCAGGGACATCTGGGCACTTTTGGCTGCCAGTACGATGTCGAGTCTCGGTGGTCCTTAGTATTGGGGTCACATTTCTAAAGACTGATGGGAAACCTAGGGTGTGGAGCAGCTATTTAGAGATGTTGAGCGTTGAGAGAAAGTGCCCGCTGGGGTTGAGTTATCCTACAGTTGAATGTAAATGGATGAAAGATCTCATAGATTTGTTTTCTTAATGCAAGCTCAAACCTCGGGTGAGTGTTTCTTCTGTTTACAGACAATAGTCTCAGTATAACTCAACTCACATCGACTACTTATCATCCAGGCCGGTTGAAGCAAGTGATGAAAATGGATGATGTAATGTTGTGTAAGTCAGCAAAGCGTGATGTTTGAGCAGCGCAGTTTCTTGTGATATTATTTAAACCGTCGAGCTCTCCTCTGATCACATCACAAAGATCAGATCAAAATTAATGACCCTGGAGAGAGATGCTTTGATATTCAGAACTTTGAATGTATAAAAAATCCCAAAAAAGAAAAAACATTGTTCTATTCATGTGTGAAGTTGTTTGGAATTGGATGTTCACCCTATCTGTTTACTTAAAGGTGAAGTAGGTGATCTGCCAAAATGCTAACTTTTAGCAAAATAGATTTGAAAACACAATCCTTCCCCTGCTGTCCAAAGCCACGCCTTCTGAAATTACAAACGTGCACATAAAGATGACGAGCGAATTTACTTATGTTTTGTTGTTTAGCTAAATAAAAAATTACATTATAGAGAGCAAAATAAGTCCCAGGAGCTATAATATATATATATATATTTTTTTGCATTTTTTGTTTTTGGAGTCCATCAGAGGTCGCTGTGTATGCTTTTTCAGATCTTAATTTTCTCTCGTGAGTGCCATTTGCGCCTGGTCTTCTCACGTAAGTCCACTAAAGGGCGCTGTCTACTGACTCACTGACCATTCGAATGATCCCCCATCCACCCACTTCCCTAAACCCAACTAATCGTATTTTAAAATGCACCAATTGATCTGCCTACCCACTTTTTTAAACCCAACCGCAGTGTTTTAAAAAGCAATCCAGAAAAAGAGAAGCCATCGCTTCATTTTTTTTACCACGTTTTCAGATTTTACCACATCTCTCCCTATTATTTATTTGTTTATACAATTTTTGGCTTCTGTTTTTGTCTTACCCGCTTTCTGGAATCGTTCTTCACCGGACTCGAACCTCGTCGTTGCGGTCAACTCCACTTTGCAACTTAAATCCACGGACCTACGTGTCAAGCTACCGGACAAACTGGTAACAGCGGAAAAGCCGTCCACATGCAGGTAAGCGATCAGCTGATTAGCAAGAAAAGGAACAGCGTCAAACCACCTTGTAGCATTCACTTTAAAGATGATATGCAGCCATATGTAGCTCTGGCCACATAATTTGCGACCTCCAGAAACGTATATAGGGGTACGTTTTCAGAATGAGCCCATGTTGGAAAATAGTCACATCAATGTTTCGCCTGAAGATTTCAGTGGCTGAACAACACTTCTGTGCATATAATCCATTCTTTAAAGAACAAAATCTACATAAGCTTTGTGTGACTAAAATATTTTAAAACAGAACATTACCTGTCTAAAAGAAATTTTTCAGCCATGGTGTCATACTTCCTCCAGTGTGCAAAAGTAACTCCAATATTGATTCAGGATTTTAAAATGGTTTGATGCAGCATTTGTTTTTACTGCTGTCACACTCTCGTGTACACGCGCAAACAGAGATCTGTCTACTTGAACAATGGAGCAGATGTGCAAATCTACATTTGTTGACAGACAGTTTGGGCTACTTATTAGAATTATGGGGATTATATCTTACCTAGAATATAAATATACATATAAATATATTTAGATCATTTACTTTAATTATTACTATTGAAATGTGACGAAACTTTCAACCAGCATAACAAAACATGTTTCTGAAGACAATCACCTACTGCAAAAAAAAAGTTTCCAAACCTTTTTAAGTTTCTTTATTCTGTTAAACACAAAAAGAGGTATCTTGAAAAAAGTCTGAAAAACCGTAACTATTGACTTAAATAGTAGGAAAAACAAATTCAGTCAATGTTTAACATTTTACCTATTCAATTCAATTCACCATTATTTGTATAGCGCTTTTACAATGTAAAATGTGTCAAAGCAGCTTCACATAGGAGATCATTGAAAACTGAACTGACACTTTCAATTTACTGAGTTTAAGTTCAGTTCAGTTTAACTCAGTTCAATGTGAGTCCAGAGAGTCCTCATTGAGTACTGAGAGTTCAAAACCTGAAGAGCAAATCCATCAATGCGAAGCTCTACAGATCTCGAACCATGCAAGCCAGTGGCGACAGCGGCGAGGAAAAAGCTTCACCAACTGGCAAAAGTGAAGAATTAGAAAACCCTGAGAGAATCCAGGCTCAGCTGGGCCGGACCATTTCTCCTATGGCCAAACGTTTTGTGCAGAGCTGCAGTCTAGGCCACAGAGGCTGGAGAATGCTGGACCTCAGCGAAGTCCCTGGAGCGTCACAGGAATCAGTCACATGGTCTCCATTCCTCCTCCTAACATCATTTAATTTTTTTGTGTTCAACAAACAAAAGAAAATCAAATAGGTTTTAAAAAAAGTGAAGAGTGTGTAAATAATTTTCTAAAACTATCTATAAGGATAAAGGTTCTGATGTTACTTTGGACATATTTCAACTCCTAATAGGATTTTTTTTTATGCTATTACCTTATTTAGTGCTAGTAGTACTTAGACAAATGACCAAACATGACAGTCTTAAATTTATTACATTTAAATTTTGTCATTTACCAGACGATTTTGTCCAAAGCGACTTAAAGTTAAGGACACATTCAGCGATTCAACAAGAAGAGGCAATACACATATGAAGTTCTGATTATACAAAGAAACTGTTAGTGCTTGGAGAAATAAGTGCTTGATTAAACAGGTGTGTGTGTTTTATAAAGGAAAGAGTGTTCCTACAGGTGGTTTGTCAAACCCACTCTTTATCACTCTATACCACGCTATATAGCACACACTTTATAAATACTTTTTTTTTTTTTTTTTTTTTTTAGATATAGAGAGATTGAAAAAAAAGATCTGGTAGAGTTTAGAATCTCTGCCTGAGCCCGAGCCCAGACTTGACCTGGGTTGGGCCAATATTTCCTGCCACTATCTTCAGGCCAGGCCGGGCTGTGATCAATCATTTGTGTTTTTAATTACCTTATCAGGTATATATATATTATATATAATCTTATTGATGCATTTATTGATTAAAATTGCTACTTTTTACTGTGATTCAATGTCATTCATGTGTTCATTGGTCATGATCAATGCACTGTCACTTTAATTGACCGTATGCAGCAGCAAAAATACACCCATCGCCAAGATAATTGTGGCACTACTGCTTCAGCTCTGCTCTCGCACTTACACGCTGCTTCTGTGTGCGATTATAAAAGTTTTAATATGTAAACATGGATGCCAAAAAAACATGCACTACTTACACTGCTCGCATGTGCGATTTGAAATAGGTCATAGCAAAAAAAAGGGACTTCCACAATGAACAGGCTCATGAAGCAGGCTTGGCATGACAGAAAGGATAAACGTTCTCTTTTGATATGATCAATTCTGAATAAACAAACAACATGCTTCGTCCTTGTTGCATTATTCAATAAGATAAATCTAAACTCATTTCTGAAGTTCAAACAACTCAGAATTGCAGTTATTGCACTTATTAAAAAATAGTCAGGTTTTAATCGGGTTCTGGCTCATAATTGCATAATTAATTCATCAGACCGGGTCAAGGTGCACGGGCTTGAATAGGTTCGGGTTTCTTATCAGTGTCTTGTGCAAATGTGCTAAACTAGTGGAAGTGTCAGTTAAAGTGTCAGATAGGTGAAAGAGTGTGTTTTCTACAGGTGGTTTGTCAAGCCCACTCACCTGTGTGAGGCACACTTAGAATGGGAAGATCTCAAAATTACAAATACTTATTGTTTATTAACGAGCTTTTCTAAAGATTTACAAAACATGTGACCTGTATTACACTTAGCACCATATTTGAAATGACCCACAAAACAATTAAATAGGTCAGTAGTTCACACCAATAATCAGATTTCAATACGATTAACACAAGTCTATCATGTACACAGTGATATTTGATGACCTTAATCCGACTAAAGTCATAAACGAACTAAGCAGAAATCGAATTAAGACATGTGAAGTATGGAATATTTTACTCACATTATTGAAGTGCAGCACAGACATGTAAACACCTCAAACTATTACCGTCGTGTAGGATAGTCCATTCATACATGCTGTTTGACACTATTCTCTGCACCTACCAAGTCAGTGAAGGACCACAGACGCCTACATCATGAAATGCAGAGGTTTTTTCCCATACAGCGTACGGTATCAAATTCAATTAAAACAACACTCTTTCAGCAGTTCATTCTCGCATCCAATATCTCATTTGTCATGGGGGCATGAATAAAATGTTCCTGAATGGAAGTGAAAGTGCCAAATGAAGTTAAAGTTGACAAATTAAAAATGAAGCACTCGAATTTACATGAAACCCCAGAGGATACGTGGAGATAATGGTCGGCACAATGCCGTTAATTCACAAAGCTACTCATGTAAACACCTCAATCATACAGTATTATTGTCTTATTCAGATTAAGCCAAATAATTTGATTACTGATGTCTATGTAAATGTAGTCACTGTCAATAGGTTAACGAAAAAAAAGCTACATTTTGACCATATTTTCATGTAGTCAGAATGTAGTCTATGAGAGAGGCAAGGTTGTATTTGTTAGGTCACCGTCAGCAGGTGTTTGTGTTGAAAAAAGGCTGTTAGACACAGACAAGAATGAGTCAAAGTGAGCGATATGCATCAGCGAGAGAGCGTATGGAACAAGGCACTCGACGGATGCAGATTTAATGTCCCGCCATTTAATTGAGCTGCTCCCAGCAGTAAGCCCCACGATTTGGTATTCTTATCATGAGAGTGTTTTTCTGTGGCCTGGTATTATAATGACAGATCAGAGCAAAGGGTCTGAAAAGGTCAGAGTCAGTACAAGCTCAATCTGGAGTACTGTCTTCATTCTACTCCTAATTAAATGTCAGCATCACGGCCAGGAGGAGACAAAGCAGAGGAGAAAACCTGGATCTAAATGTCACTTCTTGCACAGGACCCTTTTTCTCCACTGACAACCTGAGCAACTGTGGCGACAGAGTAATCCTGACCACTGAGGTGACAGCGTCTGTCTGCCTGCCTGAGAGATTAGTCAGAGCACAAACAGTCTTTCTACGGTCTGATATGTATTTCCCTGCCCAGCCCTTTTTCATCTAAACTAATGAGACATTTGCCTATCTGGGGCTTATTTTGTCACATCAGATTTTGCTTGTTTTATTGAAGAGGTTTTTGGAAGTGAAGGCAATTGAAAGTGCTAAAATGGTAACACTCTGCAATAAGATTGTATTAGTTAATGGTATTTACCATTAACAAACAACATTTACTACAGTATTTATTAATCTTTGTTAAGATTAGATTATGATAATTAAGTTATTCATGTCGATTCACAGTGCATTAACTCATTTTAGCATACATGAAATTTGCTCTTCACCTTTCCGGGTTTCTCAGGCCCCGTTTACACTAATTCGTTTTAGTTTTAAAATGGCGTTTTAGAATGAAAATGATCCGCGTCCACACTAGAGTTTCACCTAGCGTTTCTGAACATCTCTCCGTCTATACTATGCCGATGAAAACACACATCACATGACCACACACTGTTATATTTGTTAAACGTGATATTTAATTTATCTTGTTGTCTTGCCACTGAAGCTAAGCAGGGCTGAGCCTGGTCTGTACCTGGATGGAAGACCAAATGGAAAAGCCAGGTTGCTGCAAGAAGTGGTCTTAGTGAGGCCAGCAGGGGGCGCCCGACCTCTGGTCTGTGTGTTTCCTAATGCCCCAGTATAGTGACTGTGTCTATACTGCTCAATGAGCGCTGTCTTTTGGATGAGATATTAAACCGAGGTCCTGACTCTCTGTGGTCATTAAAAATCCCAGGATGTCCTTCGAAAAAGAGTAGGGGTTTCACCCCGGCAACCTGGCTAAATTTGCCCACTGGCCTTTGTCCATCATGGCCTCCTAACCATCCCCATATCATAATTGGCTATATCACTCTGTCTCCTATCCACCAATCAGCTGGTGTGTGGTGTGCGTTCTGGGGCAAAATGGCTGCCGTCGTGTCATCCAGGTGGATGCTGTCCACTGGTGGTAGATGAGGAGATTCCCCCCTATGTGTAAAGCGCTTTGAGTGCCCAGAAAAGCGCTATATAAATGTAATTGTTATTAATGTAATAATAATAATAATAATTATTATTATTATATCTAAAGTCATATTCCGCAACTTTGGTCTTTGAACCTATTACTGTTTTTCAGGTATTGTATTTTGGTTGAGCACAAAGATAAGTTAAAATATTAATTAATGTAACCGCGTACACTGATTCTGCACATTTGACTGATTGCTTGCATTTATTTTCTATGATGTATAAACTTATTGTACGTTACACTTTTATAATGCCCATTATTGATTATTAAAACTGATATTCAGCAAAAGAAAGTGCATGTTTTGTATTTTAAATGAAAATGAAAGGAAACAGTGATGTTACAGGCTGTGTTTTGTTATAAATATGCGTACAGTGAAGATGACAGCCATATAAATGTGTAGCTATGCGACGCCTCCATTTTTGGTTTGAAGTTGATAATATCAAAATGAAAATAGGCAGTTCGTCATATCATGTTATCATTTTATTGTTAAGAAAGTGAAACAGTCTAGCCAGGGTGATGTAATTAAGGTTATAAAGTAGTTTTACAAATCAAACTTGCAAAGTCTGAACTTACAAGGAGAGATTGCAAGACTGAACTTTGTGTACTTAATATTGAGGAAAAAACCCCAATCGTTGCTCAAAAACTCCAGTGTAGTGTGAATGGAGGGCGTAACCATGGCAAAACATCTGCGTTTTACAACAAAAATGTTTTTTTGGTTTACCCAACCATGCAAAAAAGTGCATGGTTGGGTAAACTTAAGAGCGCAGTGAATCAGAGAGTACAACAAGTAGCTTTTTTTACAATCCTATTTGCTTATATGATTATATGATTATAAAAGAAAAACTCCACGATGATGTTATCAAGACTTTCCGAAAAAGGGGACAAAAAAAAACGTAGGCTTTATGATTGGTCGGTTAAATAGCGGTGATGAGAGTGGCCAGCGCAGATTAGTTTAATTTGTTCAAAGTTAATTTTCAATAAATAGTCATAGATAGTAGATGTGTTTTTCCTTCAATTATTTTAAAATCGTTAATGCACCCTTCATTCAAAAATCTCTCATTTGTAATATCAGTGCATACTTACTGTACAAAACTTGTCTGTAAACTCTGAGGGCAAAAAAAATATATAAAATCAATAAAAATAAAACAATTAATAAAAAAATAAAAAATTAAATAATCGTTTGTTAATCGTAATTGAGATTTGAAAGTGTGACCAATGCAAAATTTACAGTATGTACATGGGACCAGAGTTAATCGTTGATGTTGTTGTGATAAGCAGCATGTGTCATTTCAACAGATTTTAATTTCATTATATAAACATATTATATTTGAGCCAATTGTCTTGATAGCTTGATCGCATGAAAATGTATTTGCAATTTCATTTGTTTTTGTATGGTCTGCCTGTCCCAGACTGACAGTTTTTATCAGAAAATTGGCATGGTTGCTTAAAAATCACATTGTTCAAATACACACAATGACCAACTTATTATGAAATTATGTTGGTCCAACTTTAGTGAAATTCTTCCTTTAGGTTCCCCATGTGTAAAATACTGAACCTTAAGCTCTCAATGTACAACAAAGTAGCAACCTTTGTTATCACTACTTAAAGGGTCACAAAACACTAAAACTAATTTATTAAGATGTGACAGTCATATATATATATATATATATATATATATATATATATATATATATATATATATATATATATATATATAATATATATTTACTTTTTTGTGAATTATGTGTGTCCTAATAGTGTTTTTAGCAACGTGGGACTCGGGAGCAACGTGGGACCATATATATATATGTCAGACGTTGCTAAAAACACTATTAGGATACATAAAATTCACAGAAAAGTAAAAATTGGTTTCGAGCAAACGTAAATGTAGTAAGTGTCTTTTTTCCCTGCATCTGTATTTGTTTTGCCTCTATGAAAATCAATGCGTGCTCTGACTGAAACTCCCCTGTTCATGCAAAACCTTCCCTCTTTCGCCAATCAACACTCCCAAACTACTGCATCATTAAAGGGTCATGAAACACCCCAGGTTTCACTTTAGTGTAATATATGTGTCCTAATACTGTAGTGTTTTAAGCAATGTGTGACCCTTTAAATTTTGCCACCTTGTGTTTCCTGTTTGTGTGTTCCTGTCTTCTTTAGCCACACATATTCTTATTCTCCTATTATCTCCACTGCTAAAGCATCATTAAAAACATCATTTACTGGTTAGGTAGGTGTTGACACATGGTTACTGGTTTAAGCTGGTTCTTCTAATGTGGTAGTTTTTGTTTTTTCTTGGCTGAAACGAACCTGAACCAGCCTCTATTATGGGTTATTGAAAATTACCTTTAATGCAGTGTGTAACACAGCTAAGTTAATAAAAACATCCAGCTAAATTTGAAAGTGTGCTGTTTTAAAATGATTGATTCTAATGGGTTGTTTATAGGAATTGTCATGATTTCAAATCTCTACGACCTCTCTATGAAACACTGCCCAAACAAAAGCACTGGACTGAACGTTAATTTCTTGACCTTCATCCACATCAGCATGTTGTTGAAGAACCAAATCCAAAATATGACCTTTCGATGCATAATAGGGGCTCTTTAAACCAGCAAGAACCAGTTTAAACCAGCAAACCAAGCCTACCTAACAATTATATGCTTTTTTTCTGAAGTGAAGTGTGCTTTAGCGTATAGTTTTCGCTCTTCAGATCAGCAAAACTCACTACTGCTTCATATCTCTTGATACGGAAGTCAGTGACATTTCGAAATGGGGAAATATATCAAGGAGGACGACCCACACCATACATAAGTAAAACACCTATTATAGAAAACCATCATCAGTACGGTCTTCATCTCATGTGACTGTACACCATTCAAATGACTTTGTAAATTAGCATCAAACTGCTGAATGCGCCTCTAATACATTGTTAAAGTCTCTCAGCAATAATAGAGATTATAGTAGTCTTTTTCTCAGAGAATTATTGGAGAAGAACAGAACCAACGTCTCCAGTGCTCTCCATTTAGTCTTTAGGCCATCTTGCATATTAAAGAACTTCCTTCCTGTGGGTCATTACTGAAGCGAGTGAATTTTAGTTATTGAGTAGCAAGTATTTCTTATTAATCCGCCCCCATTCTGTTGCATAAAATCTTCTCACGCGAAAAGATGTGCCAAACTTAACACTGAATAAACACGCATTGAATTACCAATAGTTTTCGCTCTGTAGTTGAGCTTAGTCTTTTGGTTAGTTTTGAACGCCTTCAGCTTATCGATCATGTGTAGTAGAGGGTTGAACTAATGACTCGTGTGATTTATAATTCAGATATCCGTCTTATCCACCATGTTGTCTGAGACTTTTTCTATTTTTCTCCGAGACATACACAAAGTGTCTGCTTTTAAATGGAGGAGCCTCATGAATAATTCATGTTGACCCACTTTTTTTCCCCATTAGCTTGATATAGTGCAGGAGCTCAATAGCAGACAGTGCTTGACAGGTCCTCCAGGTGTGGGAGTTTGCTTTTGAAATAGACTTCACCTCTTTATTTCTTCTTTTTATTTTAAGGGAATGTGCTGGTTTAAAATACCACTGTAGTGTGGGAGTGTCTCTATTTCACACTGTTCTTTCTCTCTCTCTCTCTCTCTCTCTCTCTCTCTCTCTCTCTCTCTGTGTGTTTTGGGAATTATCATCACACCTTCGTCTCAGGGGTCATATGGATGGATGTGTTTGCTGTCCACAGTTGGGCCATTACTGCAGCACAGCAGTCAGGAGAGATGGAGTCAGGTGGACCTGCGGTAGGAAGTAGGTTACATTTACATGAATTACAGACATGTTCCTACCTCTCGCGCTGCCCCACAACTCCCCAGAGACCCCAAGAGGGGCTTTGGAAACAGTCAATTTACAAAGGATGTTTGTGGGGTTCTGAGTTTGCTTTCCTAATGACGTGGTTTTAAGGGGCTTTGAGTCTGAGGAGTTTGATCATTTTCTTTTTTAAATCAATAATGTACATTTCGAATCAGTTGTTGTTATATTATATTATATTATATTATATTATATTATATTATATTATATTATATTATATTATATTATATTATATTATATTATTACCATTTTGTATCAAAAACATTGTTGGGTCATAATATAATATAATATAATATAATATAATATAATATAATATAATATAATATAATATAATATAATATAATATATTACAATATATATAATATAATATAATATAATATAATATAATATATTACAATATATATAATATAATATAATATAATATAATATAATATATTACAATATATATAATATAATATGATATGATATAATACATATAATATAATACAATATGATATAATATAATATAATATAATATAATATAATATAATATAATATAATATAATATAATATGATTAGATTGTGGCATAAATAAAAATTATATTATTATATAATTTGATAAATTATATTAAATTTAATTTGCACAAAGGATTATTGGTATATTCTCTATAGAAGTTGTTACTCCACCCTGTTTTGGGAAACGCTCCCCTGTTAATGTTTCTTTCTTCTGTTAAACATAAAAGAAAACATTTATAAACACAAAACCATTGGAATCTTAGAATCTTCTTTTGTATTCAACAGATGAAAAGAAATCAGTTTAGAACAAGTAGAGGTTAAGCAAATAATGGCAGAATTATCATCTTTGGGTTAACCATTCTTTTACAGTTAGTCTGACCAACACAGATGTTATTAGAATTGGGCTAGTGTGATTTTAAACATTAAATGTAATGAAAATGTATTTATAACTATTTTGGTGACATTATAAATAGATAATCAAATCTTGAAAAGTGCATGTTATAATAATTCCTTGCATTTATGCAGTGCTTTTCTGGAAACTCGGAGATAATCAAAAATTATGATATGGGGATGGTTAGGAGGCCATGATGGACAGAGGCCAGTTGGGCAAAATTTGGCCAGGATGCCAGGTTAACCCTACTCTTTTTCCTGGAATTATATCCTGGAATTTATAACAACCGCAGCGAGTCAGGACCTCATCTGAAAGTCAGCGCTCACTGAGCAGTATAGCGTCCCCATCAATATACTGGGGCATTAGTACCCATACAGACTGCAGGTTGAGCACCCTCTGCTGGTCTCACTAACACCACCTTCGGCAACAACCTATCTTTTCCATGTGGTCTCCCATCCAGATACTGACCGGGCACAACCCTGCTTGGATGACCATATGAAAGTTGCAGAAAGCTATCCATGCCTGTTTAAGATTTCTCTGTCTGAAATAGCTGCTTTTAGGGTGTTTCTGCAAATGGGAAATGAGTAAGGACACCAGTACTTGCTGAACAACAATCATTATATAAACAAAGATGCTCATGTATTGACAATATCTGTGCATTCTGCATTGTGAGCATCCGTCTCAAGAAAATCATGTTTTCCATGCTCTGACCCCTTTCATAATGAACAGCTTTTCAGGAAATGACACTTTGTTAAAAATATTACAGCAAACGGAAGGATGCTTGGATTAGTTTCAGCCTTGAACTTGAGCAGAATTGAGTGCATCTAAATGTGACAGACTCAGGAAGCTAACTGTTGATCACTGGCATGCGGCTCCCATTTGCATAATGGCTTGAATGTTTTATTATTATGGCTTTGGGTTTTGTGCCGTTTCAGTCGCCCCTGTGGAATGAATATATTCCTTTATCGTTCTTTTCGGAGTAAACAGCCAACACTGAAGGTGCTTCGCTAAAAATATAAGACCAAGCATTCCGATTAATTCATCGTCTAGGTCATATATATGATTAGAACTCATGTTAAATATTCACACAATGTAATCTCGGATATTCGTGCCATCTCTAAGTTTCCATGAATATTTCAGTGTGGCGAAGAGCGGAAATTAATCTCAGATCTATTATTAGAGTAACCAGACTGCTTTGGTATGCAATGAAATCAATCAGATTGCTAAGATTTTAAAAGCCTTGAATACCACAGTCTATTATACACCTTAATGACTACAAAAAAGATGAGCTTTTCATGAAATATTGCAGAACTTCATGTTTTTAATAGATGGAGTTATTACCATAGGACTATATTCCGTTTTGGGTGTTGCTGATGTTACAGAAGGATGTCTCTTTCTGTTGTTATTTTGTCTGTAGTTCCAGCATGCCTGGCTGTTGTAGTATGTCTGTCATTCTACACAATTACTTTTGCTGTTTGTTCAAGCTAATTATTTAAAATGAGTTAAAACAACTTAAGCATTAAGTTTTTCTTGGGAAAACATTGTTGTTTTATGTTTAATCCACTTGCGTTTTTTTTTTTAAACGATGACATTAACTTAATTTGTGTTGGGTCAACATAAAGGACTTAAGTAAACTTTAATTTTTACAAAATTTAAGTGGATTGAACATAAAGAAATAAAGTTGTTCCAAAAATGCTCAACTATAGTGTTGTTTGAGCCAATTTTCTTTATGTCTTGTTTTGAGTGTAGTCCATCTGTCATCCTAGCATGGATGTTTGACGTTCTCTGTCATTATGTCTAGTATGGATATCTGTAATTTTTGTCTGTTTGTGATTGTAGTATGAATGTTAATAATATACAGACATTTTTTTCTGTGTCAGTGTGGTATCTTGTCTGATGTTCTACAGGGTTGGCCAACCCTGTTCCTGGAGAGCCACCTTCCTGCAGATTTCAGTTCCTACCCATATCAAACACACCTGAATCAATTAATTAGGACCTGAACACTACGTGATAATTACAGGCAGGTGTGTTTGATATGGGTTGCAACTGAAATCTGCAGGAAGGTGGCTCTCCAGGAACAGGTTTGCCCCCCCCCCCGTTCTAGTATCTCTATCCATTTGTCTGTCATTTGAGTATAGGAATGTCGGTGTGGATTTTCCACTTTGTCAGTCTGTATGTCAATTAGGGATGCAACAATAGAGTTAGCTCACGGTTCAATACATACCTCGTTTTTTAACACGGTTTTCGGTTCGGTTCGGTTCTCATGGCTTGACGTGTGTGTGTGTGTGTGTGTGTGTGTGTGTTTTATTCTATAGGCAATAGGAACAATAAAAGGTTAAGGAGAAAAATAAAATAAAAACGATTTATTGCAATACTCATTTTGGATTACTTAAAAGCCAAGAAAAGTACACTAGTTTCTATTGTATATAGTTCCTAGTGTATTGTATAAAAAAATTAACACTGAAATCTCAACTGCTGGTAGCCCATGTACAAACTGGGGAACACATAAAATCCTACATTTTGAAAATAAACATCCATGTGAAGTTAATAAAGATAAATTCGCCATTTAAAGGGCCATGAAACCCCCTCGTTTCAGCAGGGTGTTTTCACACCTCTACTTTGGAAAAAGTCAGAATAGTGGGCGTGTCCAGCTCTGTTTAGGGGGGAGTGTCGGAGGAACTAAAGTGGGATGGTGTGGGAGTGTCTATTTGGGCACGCGTGAGTTTCAGTCAAAATACACACACATGAAAAATTGATGGTGTTTAACCTACATGGACATCTGTAGTCGAATTATTTGCCAAATTATTAAATGTTGGACTTTAACAGCAGTTTGGCTCTTTCATTCAGGGAATTCATTCATGCCCCTCGCGACAAACGCGATATTTGATTTGAGGATCTGCTCTAAGCGTGTATTTTTCATGCAATGTTTGATAACGCACGGCGAATGAGAGAAAAAAAAAACTCTGCATTTCCCGGAAACTTAGATGCACACGGCAGGTAGCGTCAGAAAGCCGCGTGTGTTATTCCGGTCACTAAATGCGGTGCTATGTTTGCACTCAGTGCAATAGTTAACTTAATTCGATACGAACAAACTGAATAAACAAAGAGCACTGGTCGTTCACTTACCAAATCTGTAGAGACAGGACAATCACCAGCAACTAGAGCCGCGTCTTTATGAAGAGGAGACTAACATTACAAGTGAATCCGGATTTCAGCGTTTGCAGATGAGAACAGCTCTCAGGTAACGTTAAACAATGTTCCTCCTTAGACACGTAAGTTATTGTTGTCGAGCGTCGCGTACACCGTTAATCCACACGTGAACCAGCTGAGCTCTCACAGAGAGAAAATGAAAACGAAACTTAATGGCAGCAAACTATAAAAGCAACACTTCACGCTTGTTTTGCCAACACAACAGGGCGTCTCTGTGGCTTAAACACGGTGACGCTAATGAATATTAATGAAGTTGCACAATGGAGCACGCTGATTGGTTTGAACCAAGCCTTACTCATGCATTAATGCATCACACTGTAAGACGTAATAAGACTCACTCTGGCACAGACGCCCAGTCTGCACGCTGGAATACAGGCTATTATGTCATGACTGTGACGCAGCTTCAAAAATTCGTTTCAAACAGGAAGTACGAATTTGCTTGAAATAACGCAAAAACAACCAATTTACACTTTTTAATGAAATATAGGTGTCCTAATAGTGTTTTTAGCAGTGTGGGACACATATACAACTGTCAACAGCTCAAAAAATGTGTTTTGGTGTTTCGTGACCCTTTAAAAAAAAATTTGTACTTAAGTAAACATAAATAAACCAGCTTAATTATCTAGGTGCTGAAAAAGCAAGACTGTAGTCTGTAACGCGGATCGAGTGCTTTTTATCTTGCATCACCGAAAATGGCTGCAAATCTTTAGCAATAAACACGCGCACTGCCTTTGTTATTTTTATGTGTCTCTTGGAACCAGTTGGGTAGATTCAGCGAGGGATTGTTGCTATTTAGAGGACTTTATTACCTTATCTGCTATCTTGCCTTTAGACACTATAGCTGAGTGATGGCGCTACAGATGTGCAGTCATGGTTATATGTGTAAAACAATGCTTGCACACAATTATTTTTTTCACTTTTTCATTTTTTTTGGCCATTCCTACTCTTTACGAGAAGTGCCACAGGATTTTTTTTAATGACCACAGAGAGTCAGGACCTCGGTTTAATGTCTCATTTGAAAGACAGCGCTCACTGACAATGTTGTGTCCCCTTCACTATACTGGGGCATTAGAACTCACTCAGACCGCAGGTTGAGCGCCCCCTGCTGGCCTCACTAACATCACTTCCAACAACAAACTAGCTTTCCCAAGTGGTCTCCCATTCAGGTACTGACCAGGCTCATCCCTGCAGTGTGACATGTATGTCTGTAATAGAGCTGCACAATTAATCAAAAAAAAGATTGCAATCTCGATTCAACCCCCTAGACCACAGGTGTCAAACTCAGTTCCAAAAGGGCCGCAACTCTGCACAGTTTAGTTCCAATCAAATTAATTGAGTCCTTCAGGCTTGTTTGAAACCTACAGGTAAGTGTGTTGGAGCAGGGTTGGAGCTAAACTGTGCAGGGCTTCGGCCCTCCAGGAATTGAGTTGGACACCCCTGCCCTAGACCATCTTAATCCAGCATTTCTACGATTCTGCCAATCATTTTTTCAAGGTCAGGAGAGATGCTAAGGCCGCACAAGTTTTCAAGTTGTTTTACATAGATTGTTCAGCAACTTGGACACCTACAAATAGTGTTAAAAGTGTCACATACTGTATTTATAAGGTATAATTCAACCAAAAATGTAATTTCTTTCTTCATGTAATGAGTGTGTGTAAATGTGAGTGTGTATGGGTGTTTCCCAGTACTGGGTTGCAGCTGGATGGGTATCCACTGTGTAAAACATATGCTGGAATAATTGGTGGTTCATTCTGCTGTGGCAACCACGTACAATTTAGGAACTAAGTTTAAGGATAGTGAGTGAGATAGGTAGGTTTCTAGACCTCACATCCTATTGACACAATAATATAAACTAACTTACATTTCCAATTTTTATGCAAAATGTTTGTTGGCAATTTTATGAAAGTAGTCGAGCTGCATAACACTCTGTAATACTGTACAACAACATTGCTCAAAAAGGTGGCTCATGTATGATCATCCGGATCCTGCTATTTATGTTCATTCAGTGTTTTTCTAAAGGAAATAAAATAAACAACCCGCAATGCATACTTTTTTTTAAAAGTATTTGATTGTTTTAGTACTAAATGTACAAATCTTATCAAATTAGCACTATATTTCTCGGTATTTCAATGAAAGAACAGAGAACTCTTGTGCAGTATGATCGAAAGGTGACGAAAGTCGTAAGCATTTTTAAACGCCATGTTTTTGAAATGTGTATCTTTTGTTTACCTGTGACCTGTGAAAAATGTGTCCTATTAGCGTGAAAGAGGGCAGCATCTGTCATGTTAAAATCGCAGACTTTCCCTGTCATGTCTTTGCCTGTCACCCCCTTGCCTTTCTTATAGTATCTTCAGCCTGATCTCATGAGAAAACGTAAGTATTTTACGTTTTGGCAGTTTAGAGGCGAATTCCTACGAATTCGTACAGTCGTAAGAAAATGTACGATTTTAAAAAGGAGGCGTGGCACCTAACCCCACCCCTAAACCCAACCGTCATTGGGTGAAATGCAAATCGTACTAAAATGTAAGAATTAGATCGTACGAATTTGTATGAATTAGCCACTGAATGAAAAAGTTACGAATTGCCGTGAAATTGTGTTGAGTATTTTCATATAGCTCACGTACGGAATGAGCATAATAGCCTTAAAAAGTCTGCGCACTGCAGCACGCAGGCATGCAATGAGGAAAAATAGGTGGATTGCATCAAAAAGGTGCTCATAGTATTGCGAAATGACAAGAAATAATATAGATCGTGCTACCAAAGTAACCAAACCCATGAAAACATAAGTAATGAGCGTGGTTTAAAAAAAAAAGGTAGAAAGTACAGATATTTGGGTAAAAATGTGAGAAGTAAAAGTAAAAAGTTGTCTGAAAAATAAGTAGTGGAGTAAAGTACTGATACCAGAAACATCTACTTAAGTAGAGTAAGGAAGTATTTGTACTTTGTTACTTCCCATCTCTGTAAATAATCATTTTGCATTGTAGAGTTATGATTATGACAAGCGTTTAATGTTTTTCTGTCATAGCAAACACAGAGAGTTGTGCATAAGAATAAATGTTTAACCGTGTCAGTATAACTACTAGGGAATCTGTTAATGATAAATGTCTGATTTTACCATGAGAAAAAATGGTCTGATAATGTTGTCAATGACAGATTGCAAGCATATAGCTCAAACATTATAATTCTAATTAAGTCTATTCAAAATTGGGCAATTAAACCATGAACGTCTGATGTTCTAGTATGTCTTTTTGTTTGGCTGTCTAACATATTGGTGTGCAAGTCTGTCTGTCTGTCTGTTGTTCTAGTATGGATGTCTAAATGCCATCAAATGAATCTATCGACCATTCTATTAATTATTAATCTATTAATCAATCATTCTATTGTCAGTCTATCATTCTAGCTTGTCTGTAGAAGAATATATAATTAAGGGAGATGATTTTTAAACAAATGTATTATTATGCATTCATTTATTGATTTTCCGTCGACTTAGTCCCTTTATTCATCAGGTGTCTCCACAGCGGAATGTAACTGAATTTATCCACAGCGCATGCCCTTTGAGCTGCAACCCAGTACTGGGCAACACCCATACACACTCATACACACACATCCACTACAGGCAATTTAGTTTATTTAATTTCCCTGTGCCTCATGTCTTTGGATTGTGGGGGAATCCGGAGCACCCAGAGAAAACCCACGTGAACACGGGGAGAACATGCAAACTCCACCCAGCTGGGGCTCAAACCTAACCACTGTGTCACCCATATTTTTTATTAATATTTTTATAGTTTATATTATTGCATTTGCTATGGTTCAGTGAAGTCTAGATAAATGAGTGGAGTACTGTGAGAAGAAAATGCAATCACAAAAAATTCCTTTCTGGACAAGATTACATTTCTCAGAGGACCCTTCCGTTAGCCAAAAAACGGAAGGTAATTTGTTCCATAATTCCTAGTTGTGTGAGGGGAAAAAACCAGACATCCTTGGGGAAAACAAGTGCTCTCCGAATATGGCTTTGGATTTACATCATGCAGGATCTGCTTGTCCTTGAAAACTACCAGTTCCATGAGGTGTTGTTTATAGGATCCTGTCTTTTATTTTGTAATGAGGACTGCGGTAGCTGTATGTTACCATGAAGCTGGGCACCAATGTCACTTGTCTGCTGCCTAACGGTGCTTTGCTTGACTGTCTTGGCCATGAGTCATGCACTTTCTGCAATGGATGAATGTGAAGTCATGTTCATTGCTTAAATCACAGAATTTCTTACGATGTTGCTGGTGAGATAATTGTGCTTTCCTCCCTTTTCTTTGCATTTCAGACCTGTGACATTTGCTCCCAGCTACCCCCGCTATTCTCTTTTTTTTCTAACGATGGCCTGTGTAAATGTGTGTTTGTGTGGGTATGGTAAGAGATGCGCTGTCAAAGAGAGCTGTCCACCCACTAGCCAGTTGTTACAGGAAATGTGATAAAGAAATGCTTTACACGTTGTCCTTCTCCTTCGCACTCTCTCGCGCCATCGCTCTGCCAAATCGACATGCAGACACACAAGCAAAATCCACACCTACTCTGGAACTACTGTTTCTGGTGAGACATTGCTGCTTGGTATGTTTGTCTGTAATTTCTTGAGTGGAAGTCAGACAGTTTTTTTTTCCCTCTTGGTCCAGCCGAACACACACACACTTTGTGATTAATGAGGAAGCTGGCCAATATGGCTGTGACAGTGTCTCCAGACAGTGAGTGGCAGTCTTGGTGAGCTCTTTCGGAAACCAAGGTGCACCTTATTAAACTGACTGATTACCAAGACCTTTCTTCAGGTTATTGTGGCTCTGAACATGGAACTGTCTGGACCCCATGTCAAAGAGTATTGGATAGGTTTATGTTCCAGGATTGGTGTAATAAATTATCATCCTGTTGCACAAGGTATCCATTGGTACTGTTAGAAGTTATGTTTTGTCACAATTACATATGAGGAAATTATACTTCTTTAAGTTCATCTTAGATGAAATTCACCAACTTCGAAAGCTCTTTAAAATGTTAGGTGTTTTTGAGGGGTGTATACTTTAAATATAAAACCTAAGCATTTCCCTAAAGAATAAAAAAGAATCCAGGACAAAGTCTTGTGGCAGAGTCCTACATGCTGGATGCTTTAATGTAGCAATTGGAATAATATATATATATATATATATATATATATATATATATATATATATATATATATATATATATATATATATATATATATATATATATACATACACACATATATATATATATATATATATATATATATATATATATATATATATATATATATATATATATATATATATATATATATATATATATATATATATATATATATATAAATATTGCTGTTCCAGTCCAGGTCGATAAACAGGTGCGGGCAGGGCTCAAAATTGTGCCAGTTTTGGTCGCATATGCACCCGAAATTTTATCTATGTGACCTCAAAATATATTTGGGAGCATTTGTGTGAGTGCATAAAATTGGTGCTGTGCGAGCGGTTTTCTCTACTAAATGTTCACCATATGCATAGATTTAGGAGATGCATCTTAGCACCTGAGACGCCAAACACAGTGCTCAGAAATAGTTTAAAACAGTCATGTCAGCTTGGTGCAGTAAACAAAGCCTGCAATGCTTGCCCCGCCTTCAAGCTCTTTTGATTGGCCCACTGCTCTAGAACAGAACGCGAATGGATTGGTTAATATCAGCTGTCAATCACTCAGTTGATGCCTTTCTTCAGATGACAGGGAGAGTTACAACTTAAACATGTAAAGCACTGAGAATGAGAGAATTAAAAAAACACTGACAGATTTAGTTTTAGAAACCACCTAAAGTTGCAAATAATGGCACATCTGATTAATGATCGTGGTGAATGTTAATCCACTGTTTACACTTTTTGAAAAATGGATAAAAGACTTCCAGTGTTTAAAGTCCGCTATGAAAATGACAGAGTTAAAACATTCACCATAAAGCCGGTGTAAAGGAGTATGCAGGTAACAGCGTTCACCAAATCCACACATTTTAAGTGCGAGAGGTTCTGTTTAGTCCCTCATTTAATCATTAGGATGCTGTCAGCTGTGCACCTCAACTATATGTAAAATGTAACACCACATACACCATCACAAAATTGCTTGCGTTCACTAAGATGAAAAAATGTTATTGCTATTATGATGACGTATGCAAAAAATAAGCTATATGTCAGTGTTATCTGTGCAATATTAGACAGCACTGGTGAGAAGAGCAAAGATATTATTGTTAATATTGTTGAAAGTTTCATTCATGTCAAGCAGTGCATGCAGGACCGTGTTTTTTTATTTTTTTAAATTTATTTATTTATTTTTTTTAGATTGTTTAGTGTTGATTTCAAATGCAGTAAATATGTTAATATAACAATAAAAATTGTAGTAACGGTGCTTATAATTGGTGGGTGCGACAAAATTTTGGCTGGTGCTCCCTAATTTTTAAAGTTCTCACAAAGCATACACAGCGGCACATTTGCAAAAAAAAAAAGTGCAAAAAAAAAAATCTGCTGGAATGTATTTGACACTCTCCAGAAATGTATATAGAGGTACGTTTTCAGAATGAAGCTGAGTTGCTCTTATCACAACTTGAATAAAGTTTTAAGCTTATCATGGTGCTGCCGGTCTTTCCTGCATTACACTTAAGCTTTGATGGCAGCTCAACTTCTTGCATGTGGCAGAGTTTCAATAGATACAACCAAGACTAATCCAATATTGATAGCTAGCATCAAGTGACATTGCTTGTGTACTGTATTTTGCTATATCTCATTCCTTGCATCAAGCGCCACAAGCGAGAGAGACTTCTGTGTTTGATTTAAAAAATGCAACAAAGTCAGCTGAAACCATCAACAGTTGATCACATTCTTTTAATTATTTCATGTGTCATTTATGAAATGTGTTCATGTATTAAAATAGTTCTTTATATGTTAACAATCGTTATGTTTTTTTCAGTTAGAATGAATAAAAAAAATTAAAAATACATGCAGACGTATCGTGCAGGTGCGGTTCGGGTCAAGATGTGTATGTCAAATGGGTAGGGTCGGGTATGGAATGATATTAGTGCTGCTGTCGGGTAACATGTCGGGTGTTTTTTAATTATTGCGCATGCGGGTTTACCAAAAAGGACCCATGCAGGACTTTACCTTGTGGCACATCATACTTTACCTGTGTTGGAAAGGTCTTGATTCTCACAAACAAATTTTTTGTGCATTGAAAGATACCATGTAAACCAGATGGGTGCCTGTTGACATTGATGTATAAAAAATAACTCTGAATAGTCATACTTTGCATGATAATGCAAATACATCTGTTAGAGAACTGACCTTGTGGTTATCCCACTATATTTATAAATTTTTTCACAGTAAATACTACATTACACTCATTAAAGAGGACACAAAGGAAGTCAATAAATATTCAACTTTGCAACATAGGCTTATTCTAAATACATAGCCCTATATACGATTCTGGAGATCGTGAATTATGTAGCCAGAGGTACGTATGGCTGGATTTCGTCTTTAAAAACAAACAGTACAGGGCGGTATGATGCCGTTCCTTTTCGTGCTTACTAGCTGACCACTTACTTCCATATGGATGACTTTTCTGCTGTTACCAGTTTGTCCAGTGGCTCGTCGTGTATAGGTCGAAGGGTTTGAGTCGCAGAGCGCTGTTGAACGTGACAATGGTGTGTCTGGCGAAGAACGGTTCCAGAAAGCAGGTCAGACAAAAACAAAAGGCAAAAAAATAAAATAAACAAGTAAATAACAGGGTAAGAATGTGGTAAAATATAAATATGGTAAAAAATCAGGCTGCCTTGAGGGCTTTTCTTTTTCTGGATTGCTTTCCTAACGGTTTGGTTTCGGGAAGTGGGTGGGTGCTGGTCAATCAGTGCTTTTTAAAACACTATCGGTTGGGTTACGGAAGAGGGTTTTGGTCGGTCGGTCAGTCAGTCAATCGACAGCAGCTTATAGTGGATTTATGTGAGAAAAGCAAGCACAAAAGACATTCACGATAGAAATTTGACATCTCAAAAAGCGTACACAGCGGCCTCTGGCAGATTTGTGCAAACAAAGACTGCAAAAAATGTAGCTCTCTAGAAATGTATATAGGAGTACGCAGTTAGAATGAGCCTGGGTTGGAACTTCTTGGTCAGTGTGTTGTAGTGGATGTGAGAGGATAAAATGTAATGTGATTAGAAGATATATACATGACATGGGCAGGTTTAAAAACAGGAGTCAAAAAATTAAACATTATCTTTAATCTAGTCATATGCATGTGCGTTCCCACTAATGAGTCACATTGTCTACAGTGGCCTACATATTAAAGCCAGCATCAACTTATTTATTGAAATGCTATCTTTATAATACAAATAATATCATAACAATGCACCAACAGGGTGATGATGTTGCCAGCCATCATCCTCATTAGGAGAAATGTGGTGAAAAAGAAGATAAGAAGCGATTTTCGGCAGCTCCTAACGAAGCCTCAGGAAAAGAGACCTGAGCTCCGTTGCACGAAACCTGACTCTCCGCCCTTCTCCCCATTATTGTTTGCTAATAAGCGCAGAACTTTGTCTCTGCCGACTGTTTTCGCTCACGATCGGCAACATCATTATTACGGCTGTTTGAAGTTTTGCTCTCCTTTCACGCACATCTGCTCGCCTGGCAAGCTTGGGGAACACAGACACCGGGAAGGAGGCAGGGATGAGCGGCGGAATTGAGAGAATGAGGGAGAGAGAGAGAGAATGCAGAGGCGAAATTTGCATATCACATAAGGAGAGAGGTTGGAGAAAGAGTCCTGGAGCAGATGTCGATTTGCATATTCAACAGTGGGCTGGCTGAGAGGGGGTTAGGAGATGTTAGCTGGACACTGGCCTATTGTGTTGGTAACCTCTCTGAATGCATGGAGAGCCCATGTGCTCGGGAGGGGGCGCAGGTAATGAGGACATGAAGCAACCTGTTTCGTTTTTAGATGTTAGTGTTGGTTCTCTTGACAGACTGCTGTGGAGAGCCGTGGCCTAGTTATAACAGGTGTAATAGGACTGAGCCTCTCAGCAAAATGGAGGAATGTTTATTTATTTCAGCTACATACACAGATTGATGGTTCGGCGGCCCAGAACATTATCTATAGAAGAGAAACACTTGGCTTTTTTGCCATTTGTTCTTTATTCTGTCATCAAAGACATAAAAATACTGTCTTTGAATGAGCTGAAATGCTGAAAAAATGATGGGGGCCGAAAAAAATGGTGCAAAAAATAAGACTGAAAGAAGTGGTAGTGGTGAGTCACAAACTGAGAGAGTGAGTTTGGACTTGGAAAAGGAGCTCAAATGGTGAAGATGGAAATTGAAATGATTGGGACTATTTCAGTTCCTTCTCCAAACCCATAGCTTTATGTAACCTCTCAACTTGGAGGGTTCAACCGCTTCTGGTTTTCATCTATTCCTGAGGGAAGGGAACTTCCCCGGGTATTTGAAGTTTTCAGAGCTCGGAGCCAAGCTCTCGTTAGAGTTGGAACGGATGATTGACAGGTGTTGTTTGCCGGCGTATTTCTGGCATTTTAACATCATCAAACAGAATGCTCTCATCTGACCTGACAGATGCAGTTAATTAGAATAAAAATACAGCATATAGATCTTGTTATCTAAAAAAAAAAAAACTGCACCATACAAATCAAGACCGCCTTCATCATGTTTCAACCCCCCTCCCTTCGCTGTGTTCTCTTGCTTCATGCATATCTCTACGGACTCGTATTAAGATTCAGTCTTGCATCTACAGTTTAAAACTTGGACTCCCACACAAAGACGTTCAGCTTAGAAATGCTGTACATATGAATCATAACCCTCAGAGCTTGAGCAGAATGAATGTGGAAGGCTGAGTTATGTGTAGAAAGCGCAAGGAAAATGGGCCTGACCCGTAACCCAATGAACTGTGAATCCCTGAGCCCTGCTGATACTTGAGTGCGCCAAGAAGAAAGATGCCGAGCCAAACCAATGTGTGTACATCTCTATCACACGGCCCATTCCCACTGCAAAATTCTCACTAAAGGAAACACAACACTATCCAGATTGCTGAGGCTGAAAGCCAGATGTGGATGCACACGACACATAAGCAGATGTTTACGCACAAACGTCTCTCGATGGTGGGCCATGTTGAGGAGACAACCACAGTGGAAAAATGACATAACTGATGTGACACTTGGTTGAACATTCCATTATGTGTTTCATGCTAATGCAATGCATACATATGCATATGCTTTTGGGTATCTCTCGTTCCTAATGCCATTGGTGTTTCTTTACAACCCACTAATCTTTGCTTTAGGGTTGTAACAGCTAATCTATAATTAAGTAAATCAGAATGTAAACAAATTTCATGATCAGTTAGCTGGTTATGTGTACCAAAGCACTGAGGACATTGCTTTACAGTACAAATGTATTTCTAGAAGAAGAAGCATAATTGATAAAGGCTGCAGGTCAATGAGGAAAAGGAGACGCTATTTATCCAAAGCGTGGAAGAATCATTGGTAAATGCTTCAGATAAGCTCATAATATATTGTAATTTACTGTACATGTTTTTGTTAGTATTATTTCAAGCTTGCATCTTAGAAATGTATATTCTGTTAGTGAACGTTCTGTGTTTGAAAGTCAAGGGGTTATTATTATTTCACTGAACTTTTCAAGTTAGAAAGTCGCAGTTAAATGCGAAGCATATTGAGTGAGTGGATGCATACAGTACCACTTGTAGACATAAATTCTGGCTTGCAAACAAGTTGGACGTACCCAAACAGACTTTATAAAACACATTCTCTAAAAGGAGCTCATTACAATTTGAAAAGTTATTTCTTTTTGACTTGTAAAGCAAGACACCTATAACAATGTGTCCTGTTTTGATTCTAATAATTATAGTAATTATGACTCAGGATGTCCCTCGAATCCGAGTCAGAATTACTTTGATTTTGAGTATCTACCAATACCGAAACCCGATACTTCCATAATACATAAAAAAAAGAATAACGAAGAGCAAAGAAACAGATCCAGGATGTCCCTTATGTTTTATTTATTTCACCTTATTTTAACATTCAACAACAGAGCACTTCTGTGAGGTAGTTTGAACAATGAAGAAATAAATAACATAAATTCCATACTTATGGATCTAAAAAATATAAATATATAAACAAATAGCACCTTAACTTAAAATACACGGCAGGCAATCCCAAGTTTACATATCTCACAGTTTGCTATGTCAATGTTGTAATTATCAACTTTATAATACCTCCAGACCGCAGACATTCTTGCGGTTTACGCTTCAAGCTGCTTCTGTGTTCTACTCTGCTGCCATTTAACCAATAGCATCTCTGCAATAAACTGATGTCACGCCGCATACATTGCTGTGCGGGGTCTAGTATAGATGTGATAAAAATAATGGGAATATATATACATATATATTCGAGTCTTGAACGGGAGGTAACGTCCGATTCCGATCGAGTGTGAAGCGACGTGATCAGATTGGTACATCATTAGCCCCTTTCACACATACAGACCTTTCCGGAAAATTACCGGCAATTTTCCGGAAAGGTTGTATGTGTGAACAGGTCCTTTTTGAAAATACCGGTAAATTCGTTCTGGCTATTTTCCGGAAAGAGAAGTTGTAACATTACCGGCAATTTGCCGGAATGGTGCGCTGTGTGAATGCAGAAGGAAGATTCCCGTAATAAGCGCGTGCACGTCTAGAACGTGCTGACGTGAGACGTCTGCTTTAGCCAATCACAACAGTCAGACGCATTTACGTCCGCGTGGTTTGTGAGGATAAAAGCCTTTGAATTTTTTTCCAGACACATTTAGCTGCTAGAAGTTAGTCAGATCACGTTTATATGTTCTTCTTAATGCCAACTGTGTAAATAATCATCGATGAGATGCTTATGATAAGCCGTTGTTTGTTTACCTTCAAGCTTTGCGTGCGCCTATGAGCGCCTGCACACGCACATATTATGAACATCTCGACATGCGAATGTGATCCTGCGAAATTTGTTTACAATATTGATCATCCACAGAGTTTATAATTTAGTCAAATGTTTACAAATACAAGCGCAGCCGTTTAAAGCTCATTTGTGGTGAATGATGTCAGAATTTACCGGTATTTTGGAATGGATGTGTGAATGCTCTTTTCCGGAAAATTTCCGTAACGTCCTCGCCTGTGTGAACAGCGCTTTTTTGAATATACCGGTAAAGTCGTTCCGGAAATTTTCCGGATATTTACCGGTATCACTGTGTGAAAGGGGATATTAATTATGACACAACATTACACTTCTGTGTATTTCTTTTTATGTATTTGTAATTAAATTAATTAAATTTGTAATCTTTTTTTTAATTTGTAATTAAATTTCAGCTCACCTTTTTGAGAGATGTGGCCAATTCAGTAAATTCATTTACATTTCAATAAATTACACTTATTACACTTTGAAAGGGACTTTTTATACATTGAGACATTGGGCTTGGTAGATTTTGGTCTTATTTTATTTAAGTAGGTAGGGAGTCAATTTATGGTTACATCAAAAACTATGCAGCCCAGGGTTGTATTTCATGTAAAAATAATAGTTTTTCATACTCCACTTGTTCCATACCAGTTTGAGTTTCTTTACTTAATTTAACACAAAACACAGCAAATTGAAGAATGCTAAAAAAAAAAAAAACATCAATTGACTTCCGTAGTATTTTTGTTGGCAAAGTCAATGGCTGCTTTTCCCCAGTGTTTTTTTTTTTTTAATATTTCGTTTTGTGTAATGCATAAGAAAGAACATCATAAAAGTTAAACACTAATTAAGTAAATTAAGTGAGTAAATTAAGACCCAAGTGTCTGAAAAATGTAAATTTTTTCACAATTTTTAAGGGTCCTATAAATGGAACTAAATAATAATATTAATAAAAATTCAACAAACTTTAAGTACAGTATATATTTTGTCAATTTCAATGGACATCAGGTCAGAGCATGTGTACTTCCCAAACATTATACCAACATAATAAAAAAAACTTACATGCTTGCCGGTATAATGTTGAAATTTATTTTCAAAATCACGACCGTTAATATTGTAACATTTTTTATTTAATTTTGAGGTTTTTGTGGTTTGGATTGCTTCTTCTCATTTTCCACATCACTACATAAAATGTCCATTATCGGAGATTTTTCCATCTGCTCATGAATGTCAAGATATTCTGCATATGAAAATGTCAGCGAATTAGACCATTGAAAAAGTCTTTTTTTAATATAAAAAAGTTCCATCAGCATTACTGGAGATTTAATTTCAGTTACAGATCTTGAACCATTTGTACATACCAATAGACAGACATATTTGAAAAAAATCCTGATCTAAAGCTTGCAATTTTACAAAAGATTTTAAACTTTAATTAGTTAGTGCACTCCCTTTTTTTATACAATCTCTAAAATATTGGCAAACCTATCAATAAATCTGAATAAAAACATTGTAAATGTGATTTACGTCTGTGTCTGGATTGAAGTGATGCCATGCTGCTTTTCAGTGTAGTGGATATTTTTCAAATTACAACATGACAAGCCTTACCGCCATTTGATTGGATGACAATCGTCCATTCTTTTGGACTGCAGGCTTTAAATTAGATTAAATGCTCAGGAAGGGCTACTGGGACTTACCTGGAATTACCTATCTATCGAAATATGGGGCAAATAGGATTGTTTTAAAATTAACCTGTTATTAAAATATAAAATGCTAGTTGATTGATTAAAAATGCTTAGCATTTAAAAAAATGCCCTGCGATTTGCTTTAGTTTGTGTTCTTTTCTTCCCTTATGTTTTATTTATTTATCTATTTTTACCCTCATTCATCCTCCTTTCTATTATTTGGTGCTGTGTCCTTCTGCACAACCAAAACGATATCGATTGGCGTTCTTTGCAGCCTGATAACCTTGTGATAATAGCGTTTCAGGGGTTGCCATAGATTTTTCCCCCAAACAAAAATCTGCCATTTTCTATGATTTATCGTCCAGATAAGCACCAATTAAATCTGCACCATTTTTTACACCGCAGCGACTGCGCTGAGCATCATGGGTAACTGCAACTGCCTGATTCATTCATGTTCTGATAGCCTGTGTCTATTTCTAATCATGTCCATTAATCAAAACGGACGGAGAGAAGAGAGAAGGAAAACATAAGAGGTTTCATCCTCCAGGCTTCAAAGAGTGTGGCTATTTTCTTCCTCTTCAGTGGGTGATTTGCACCTCTTCTCTTTTCTTTGTCATCCAGAACTTATAGCTGAATAATAGAATGGCTCTCAGCCGCATGAACGCTCCAGTGTCCCCGACAGCAAGGCGAACGGCTTCAACAGATGGAAGAAGTGAGAGGGGGATGGAGAAAGAGTGCGGGAGAGCATGAAAGCAAAAAACGAAGTGCGCCGGGCCGTACACGATGACACCTTCATAAAAATTTTAGCTTTCTGTCCAATTGCAGACGTCTTTTCCTTTGACTTCTTTAAGAAAACTGAGAAAAATCGGGGCAGAGGTGAGATTCTCTGTGTACTGTTGTAGAAAAAAAGTGAAAAAGGAAGTGACAGCATGAATTATTCATCTTAAGGTGAGCCGCCAGTATCCATATCCTTGCGAAATATAATATCATCATCTATTATACATCTTAACAGTGAGCGTCCATTAGCCCGTCCTGTGTATACGTATGGAGATTTGACTGGCTGATATCCATACATAGAGAACTCTTGCTGAATCAACTGATTCATTTAGACAAGTCAATTCATCAAAACCCCAACGGTTGTATAAATATATCATGTTTACAATTTTGACGGCAAAAACAGGATAACAGCTTTCCCCTCACATCCCTAGTGGCACAGCAACTAAACAGGAAGTTTTTGAAAACTCGTAAGTTTCCTCAAAAGTTTGTTTAGTGAAACGTCTTCAAAGAGCATGTATTGATCTAACAAAGTGATTTTAAAGGGTACTTTATCAAAAGATTTGACAAACATCCCAGATTAATTATGGATTCGGCCCAACTCGCAAGATGTTTTTCCCTCTTTGGACCCTCTCTGATGAAATGCTGTCTTACCCAAATCTCTCTTTTATTTTAGAGTCGTCTTGTATAACTGTGGTGTGTCTGTGCATACACTTCCAACAAATAATTCTTGGGCTGAACTTCACTCAGTTGTGGACAGTGCTTCCACAAATTGGAAATGGGATTTGTCAGCGTTAAATTAAACTCTAAACTCTGCTTAAATACCCAGCTGGATTGAGTGAACGAGTAAAAGTAACCCAAGTGAATATCTTGCAATTAACTGTAGTGTAAGCTGTAATGTTACGTTTTAGTTGCTTTTACTCAACATGCATCCAAATGATTCAAGCAGCATCAAACATCCCCAAATTCAACATATGAAGCATCCCTATTGCCTTTGAAATCCCACAATCTTGTTTTCAACATAGAGAAAAATCAATCTATTAACTAAATGTTTACTTGATGATATCTAAGGGATTATGGTTTCTTCACCAGCCACTTTATTAGGTACAATAGGCAAGGCAAGGCAAGTTTATTTATATAGCACATTTCATACACAGTGGCATTTCAAAGTGCTTTACATAATAAAGTCAAACTGTCAAACTGCTCATAAAGTCATAAAGTCAAACTGCTCATTAACGCACATTTCTAATTAGCCAATTACATGGCAGCAACTCAATGCATTTAGGCATGTAGACATTATCAAGACAATCTGCTGCATATCCAAGCAAAGGTGATTTAAGTGACTTTGAATGTAGCATGGTTGTTGGTGCCAGACAGGCTGGTCTGAGTATTTAAGAAACTGCTGATCTACTTTTTTTTTTACACAAAACCATCTCTAGGGTTTACAAAGAATGAACCAAATAAGAGAAAATATCTGACAGTTTTGTTGGTACAAATGCATTGTTGATGCCAGGTCAGAGGAGAATGGCCAGAATGGTTGGAGTTGATAGAAAGGCAACAGTAACACAAATAACCAACCGAGAAATGCAGTAGAGCATCTCTGAACGCCCAATACGTCGAACCTTGAGGTGGATGAGCTACAGCAGCAGAAGACCACACCAGGTGCCACTCCTGTCTGCTAAGAACAGAAAATTGAGGCTACAATTTGTACACGCTTACCAAAAGTGGACAATAAAAGATTGGAAAAACGTTGCCTGGTCCAATGAGTCTCGATTTCTGTTGTGACATTCGGGTGGTAGGTTTAGAATTTGGCATCAACAAGATGAAAACATGGATCCATCCTACCTGAACCATATCAACGGTTCAGACTGGTGGTGGTTGTGTAATGGTGTGGGGGTTATTTTCTTGGTGCACTTTGGGCCCATTAGTAACAATTGAGTATTGGATCAACGCCACAGCCTACCAGAGTAGTGTTGCTGACCATGTCCATTCCTTTATGACCACAGTGTACCCATCTTCTGATGGCTACCTTCAGCAGGCTAACGCATGTCTTCAAGCGTGAATCATCTCAGACGAGTTTCTTGAACATGACAATGAGTTCACTGTACTCAAATGGCCTCCACAGTCACCAAATCTCAACCCATTAGAATGTGGTGGAACGGGAGATTCACATCATGGATGGGCAGCTGACAAATCTAAAGCAACTGCGTGATGCTATCATGTCAATCTGGACCAAAATCTCTAAAGAATATTTACAGTACCTTGTTAAATCTATGCCACAAAGGATTAAGGCAGTTCTAACGACAAAAGTGGGTCCAATCCCGAAATTAGTACCCAATAGTGGCTGGTGAGTGAATTTTGAGTAATTAGCAAACGAATGCACCTTTATGTAAATTAAGCCTAAACATTTACTTTCCCCAGTCACATACTAAGCATACTAACAATAAGAAAACACCCACCAAATAAAATGGACCCCAGTATCAAAGTATTTTAGTCCACAAAACTGGCATTCACTGCATATTCTCTTTTTTTGTGAGCTTTCTCTATAAAAGGTTGTGCAAGAAAATCCCAGTAGATCTAGCTCCACTAACCTTGTAGCATTTAAAACAACTTGAATCTCTTTTCCTCCCTATTCTAAAGCTCGATTTGACCATCTACATGCCTAAAGAGTTGCTGCCTTGTGATTGGCTAAGGGAATATTTGCATGCATGAACAGCCAAACATGTGTACATAACAAAGTAGTCCAAACAGATGGACTTTTAGAACTATAGATGCTAAGTAATTCAGGGAGTGCTTGCTTTGGTCTGTGTGCATGTGTAAGAGGTTTAAGAGTCTGAATGATAAATGAACGAGAGTGGAGAGACTCTTTTATTTATTCAGTCTTCTGCCCTCACACCCAGTCCTCTAAAAGAGGTAAATCTGGTAACAGCCACTGGGGACACACATGCTGCATCCCAATGAGGAGCATGTCGCTCTGAGATGTTGAGTGGGATGGAGTGGTGAGAGGGTGAGGTTTGTGTGTGAGTGTTGTACAGGACTAAGACTGGAGAGTTGCTTGAGCAAGGTCACTTGTCTTAACCCTGTCTTGATATTAGCTTTTCAGAGAGCAGTAGAGTTTTTTTTATATATTGTGAGAGGCAGAAGCCAATGTTATTTTATTACAGTGCTTGAAGGGATCGAAATTACCTTTTTTTGTGGTCAGTAGCCACAGTGGCTGATCTCTGCACAATTTTACCAGCCACCCATTCTTTTTGACAAGCCATATTTATTTTTCCTTTTCAGATATACAAGATCGTTTATCATGAATGTTGGAAAAAACAAGTACATATGTATAAGATGGAAAATAGCTTTTTTCATGTCTCTCATGTTCTTTCGATATTTTGTTCAGGTTTTTATTAAGTTTAGGTTTCAGATATTAGCCACAACATTAGGAACTAGAATATGTATTAGCAACTTTACACAGTAAAACATGTTGGTTTCAAACAACCATTATTTGGCAAAGCAACCCAGTCAAAATATTTGATAGAATTTAATCCAAGCTCTTTGGGGTTTTACAGTATATAGTTACCATTTACAAGGCATTACATTACCTGATAAAAGTCTTGTCGTTTATCCAAGTTTTAGGAACAGAAAATTGTAACTTGACTTCTAGTTGATCATTTGGTCTCAGAATTGGCTTATATGAAAGGCAAAAACGCTTATTTTACCAAAATAAAATATGATCATGCCTTGATTTTTAAATATTTAATTAGGACAGTTTGGTCTGACTTTGATTGGACAAAAGTCTTGTCACTTAACAGAAATAATGTACAGTATAGAAAAAAAATCATAGTGCAGTGGAAAAATAATTAATATTGTAACTCACATGAGCTTGAACGACTACATCTATACTGTACATCTCTGCAATGACTCAAATAACTTATCAATAAAGTCACCTGGAATGGGAAAGAAAGCATTCTTGCAGGACTCTCAGAGTTCATCAAGATTCTTTGGATTCAAATTCAATGCCTCCTCTTTCATCTTACCCTATATGCTCAATAATGTTCATGTCTGGTGACTGAACTGGCCAATCCTTGAGCATCTTGACCTTCTTTGCTTTAAGAAACTTTGATGTGGAAGCAAAGAATTTGCCCTCTCCTAAGGTTTCTAATGTAATGGGCAGCACAAATGTGTTAATACACCAGGCTGTTAATGTTGCCTTCCACTCTGCAGATCTCTCGCACACCCACAGTCAAAAGACATGCGGTACAGGTGAATTGGATAGGCTAAATTGTCCGTAGTGTATGAGTGTGTGTGTGAATGAATGTGTGTGGATGGATGTTTCCCAGGGATGAGTTGCGGCTGGAAGGCCATCCGCTGCATGAAAGCGTGCTAAATAAGTTGGCGGTTTATTCTGCTGTGGCGACCCCGGATTAATAAAGGGACTAAGCCAAGAAAATGAATGAATGAATGAATGAAACCCTTTAGTGTTACTGGGATTTATTGCAAAGCTATTGAACTGTAAGGACTTTAAAATTATATTGGAATCAATGTACAGTTTCCATATATGATTCCTAATAAAGGTTTAACCAATTTGCTGGATTTCTATTTATTTATTTGAGTATTAGTACCTAATAAGTACCTAACAGTCTATTAAAACTAAAATGAGAGTCAGTTTACATGTAGAATATCAGAGGAATCATCAAAATATAACCTTCTGTATACAATGAACAATATTTAGTACAGCATAACAGCAGTATTAACCTTAAAATGTTCATGATGGTTCATGGTGCATTAACTGTCGCTATCAACATTTGGTATTAAAAATGTTTCAGTAATTGCTGAGTACAGTCATGAGCAGAGGGGTTGGGGCTTTGGAGGTTTGAGCTTCTGCACTTTTTTCTTCCTTGAGGGAAAGTGCCTTTTTTTCTTGGGTATCAGTATAATTTATATCATTTTAAGAATTGTAAAATAATATATGTATATTTAGGTGCATGTTCTGTCAAAAAAAAAAAAAAAAAAAGCACTCTTACCAAGACGCTATCACTCTATTGAGAGAATATTGAGAAAAACTTGTAAACGGTGTAGTGATGTTTGCCTGCACAGCACTTCTAGCTGACCTCTGTTACTGTATCACACTAGCTAGGCAGAGCGGCTGAAGTAAATTAGTCTTTCCATCGACTTTGCAGTGTGGAGGTAAGTAATGATTAACAAAGGGCTAAACTACATGTGTGTTAAATGTACAATTAGGGAATTACACAAATGACCAAATGCAAATAACGTTATTGTCAAATTGTCTCACTAACATCCACATGATGACATGATGTACAGTAATAAGTTAGCTAAAGTTTAGCTAAGACATTATATCATGAGCACACAGGCTAGCTTAATGGAGAAAAGACAGCTGATTAGTGGAAATATGTCCATCTTCCATCTATTATTCTCAATATATAACATTACTTGAAACAAAAAAACAAAAACAATGCATGCACATTGTATCTTAGCTGGTTTTTGTGATAAAATTAGTGAATTCTAAAGCAGAGTATACAGGAAGTTTAGTGAAAAATATTTTGTAGACGTGTTGAAAAATGAAATGAAAGTTGTGTAACCGTGAGGGAATAAAAATAAGTTATGTTGTTTTGTTAAAGAGATACTACTTTTCTAAATATTTTAATTCTGTCATCATAGTCATTCTACCTGTTTCAGTTTCTTTCTATTGTTAGAAAGATATTTTAAAGTATGTTGTCTGCAAGTAACCATTGATTTCCGTAGTATTTTTCTTCTTATTATTATTATGGAAGTCAGTGGCTATCAATGTCCAAAAGTCTTCAAAGTATTTTATATTTTGTTTAACAGAAAATAAATCTCAGAATGGTTTGGGACCATTGAAGTATTGAAACACACCATGTTTTCTCCTAGGAATAATACTTATAAAGGAGCTGTTGACATGCAGTTGCACCAGATTTTGGTAAAAACCCAAACAATAAAAAGTTATGTGTAATAAGAATGAAATGACACAAGGAGAAAGTGCTGAACTACTGAAACATATTTAATACTTTATATAAAAAATTTTGTGGTGATGGCAGCTTAAAGATGTCTCTCAACTGGACAATAAATTTACATGAATTACTCAGGTGTGAGACTTTCACAGACTTTGACAGAGTGTAAAAATCTTGACAGTTCTGTGAGTCTCGTCTATCAAATTGGATCTTTCGTTTGTATTTTCTATTGGATTCAAGTCAGGTGATTAGCTGTGCCATTCTACAGTTTGATTTTCTTTCTCTGAAACCATTTCAGACGTCCTTTGGTTGTTTTTTGGATCATCGTCTTGCTGAAATGTCCAATCTAGTTTCATCTTCATCATCCTGCTAATGTAGATGCTGGACTGAAGCAGCTAACATTCATTTACAAAGATTTACAATTACAGTTTGAGCTTTCACTGCCTTACTACACCTCCCTTTCTTCATGTGTTCAATAATTTTTCCCTTTGTCATTTCATTGTATTACACATAACTTAATTTGTAAACTATTTAGTTTTCTTTGCATATATAGATTTTTTGGTTGTTACCAACATTCGAGTAAAATTTTAAGTCAACGGAACCTTTAGAAATATGTTTTCTGAGAAATGTGTGTGTGTGTGTGTGTGTGTGTGTGTGTGTGTGTGTAAGTGTGTAATGACTATCCTTCAATATATTTTGTAAAATTTTTTTTTAATAAATAAGAAAAGTGCCACTTTTTCCACTTTAGCCCGCCCCTCAAAATGTCTCTGCATGTCCCTGAGTATAACATTAATTAAGACTAAATAATCTATTGTTGGTATTAATTTTTAGTTAAATAACGAATGTTAAATTGTATTTTAATGTACAAATAAAACCTATTTTCAAAGCTAATCAGACCATATATTAAAATTAATGTGATTGGTTGATTGATTGATTGATTGATTGATTGATTGATCGATTGATATTTAGATAGGATTTTAAATCAGTACAGTCTGGCGCAGTGATCTTTCACTTTACATATTTTCTGTTTTTCCAAACTCACTGGCAACAGAAGCACGATTTGCACCCCTGGACAAAGCTCTCCTGCCTTCATTTAATCACTTAGGGTTAGATTAAAATCTACCCAAAAAGGGCACACATCTGGACGATCCATCATTCAAAATAACTTTCTTAAACCCAACGGACAGTTTCATTTTTGCAGTGTTTACACTAATTACTTTTCCCACACATTTCCAGGAGGCTCTGATTAGCTAATCTGGCTTGTGATTGATGGACTGGTTAAGGGAAGGAAAGTTATTTGCCAGTGGAGTGTTAAATGGATGGTTTTGTATTACCAGCTTAATCTTCTGTCTGAGTCACTAATTATCCCTCTGTCAGCAGAAGCAGCGTCACTGACCTGCATGGTGCTGTCTCTAGGGTCTTGTTAGCGTGTCGCTGGCAGCAAATTGTGGCCTAATCGTGAACGATTGGATGGCCCTAAGTCTTTCAGCCCAACCTCATCCCTCGCTCTGTCACATCAGTCACACGTTTTCCCTAGAGAATGTCATTCGGGCCCAGCACGTGGAGAGAAAAAAAAAAAAAGACCTGTTGAAAATGCTATCAGTGCAGTGGAGGAGGGCCGATGAGCGATGTCAAGGCTGATGTCTGGGAGGGGATTTTAGAGATTTGAGCCGGCTGGCCGTGAAACCTGTGCTGATGACTGCAGACACCTGAAGAGCAGTTCACTCAAGGACAGCCTGCAATTATAGCTCTTATAGGCTGTTTTTTTGGACTGATTGGCTATGAATTTTTGCGGACGTGTGTTGAGACATGACCTGATGAAAATGGAGTGCTATTGTCAAATGTTACTTAGATTTAAGCTAAATATTGTCTGTTAGTACTGAAGATATTGAAATGTAATTTATTTGGTACTTAAGGAGCATTTATTATTAATATTAATGTAGAAACAAAATATATTTTATGGAAATTGTGACAATTTTAAGGAAAGAATTTATTTTACAAAACGTAAAACATTTATTTACAGAAATTTGTAAATAAATGACATAGTAAGAGCCTCATGGTGGCGCAGTGGGTAGCACAATCGCCTCAAAGCAAGAAAGTCGCTGATTCAAGCCTCTGCTGTGTCAGTTGGCATTTCTGTGTGGAGTTTGCATGTTCTCCCTCTGTTTGTGTGGGTTTCCTTAGGGTGCTCCGGTTTCCCCCACAGTCCAAAGACATGTGATATAGGTGAATTGAATAAGCTAAATTGGCCGAAGTGTATATGTGTGAATGCAAGAGTGTATGGGTGCTTCCCTGTGCTGGGTTGTGGCTGGAAGGGCATCAGCTGCGCAATAACATATGCTGGATAAATTGGTGGTTCATTTCGCTGTGGCGACCCCTGATGAATAAAGGGACTAAGTCAAAAAGAAAATGAATGAATGACATAGTTCTTGGTCTCAAACCTGAAATTCAAGGTTAGGCAGTTACACTTTACTTGATGGGAGTGTTCATAAGACATGACATCTTTACAATCATGACATGACACAGACATGAACATGAAGGAAATCTAATGCACTCCTATAACAACTCTTATTACAACTGCCATTCCCTCAGTTGTGTCTTTTAAAAGCTTCACATTATCAAAACAGCATAACTTGTCATAAATCTGTCATAAACATGATTGTCATAAAGTCATTATAGTTTGGCCACCACATAATTTTTCGGATCACAATAAAAATGTCAATAAACTTTCAAATAATTTATAAGTGTCAATAATAATAAGTAACATTTTAATGACAAATTCAATTAATCATTGCATTTCTTTCATATTAATGCAAATATTAACAAATATTAATGTGGATGCTCTAGTTTGTGAGGTCAGAATTATTACCCCCCCTAAATTATTAGCGCCCCTGTTTATTTTTTCCCCTATTTCTGTTTAACAGAGAAAAGATTTCTTCAACACATTTCTAAACATAATAGTTTTAATAACTCATTTATAATAACTGATTTATTTTATCTTTGCCATGATGACAGTAAATAACATTTTTCTGGATATTTTTCAAGACAATATTATTCAGCTTAAAGGGCAATTTAATGGCTTAACTAGGTTAATTAAGTTAACTAGGCAGGTTAGGGTATTTAGGCAAATCATTTAACAACAGTGGGTTTGTTTTGTAGAGAATAAAAAAAAATTATATATATATATATATATATTAACTTAAATAGGCTAATAATACTGACCCTAAAATGGCTTTTAAAAAATTCAAAACTGCTTGTACATTTATTCTAGCCAAAATCAAAACAAATAGGACTTTTTCCAGAAGAAAAAATATCATCGGAAATACCGGGAAAGTTTCCTTGCTCTGTTAAAAATCATTTGAGAAATTATATATATATATAAAAAAAAACATGTAAGGGGGTTGTAGTGTAGATGTAGTTATTCTGTAAATAATCTTCAGTTTCTTGCACAGACTAATTGTTTTAATTCATCAAACCACAGTGTCATCAGGAGCCAAGGGTATTCATTTTGTTTTGTCTGTATATGTTATTTTGATTTTCAAAGTACTCTCGACTGATAACCTGCGTTCACAAATCTCCAAAGTTTCAGTAAAAAATTTAATAAAATAAAAATTCTGTAACACTTAATTAAGCTCCAATTTCCACTTTTATTAACTATTGGCTTATTACGTGACTATTAATAAGATATTGGCTGTTTGTTTGTACTTAAAAAATAATCCTAATCCTACTTAATCAACCAAGGTTCATTATTGATACGTACCCCTATATACATTTCTGGAGTTTGTGAAATACGTCCCATGAGGTAAATTTTTTCAGCTGTTTTTGTTTTAGTGAATCCACCGAGGCCTACAGTATGTGTATGCTTTTTCAGATAGCAAATTTCTCTCACGAGTGCTATTCGCGTCTGCTGTTCTCACATAAATCCCCCTTCCCTAAACCCACCGATAATATTTTCAAAAGCAATCCAGAAAAAGGAAAGCCTTCCCAGCCGCCTGATTTTTACCATATTTTCAGATGTTACCATATTCTCACCTTGCTATTTACCTGTTTATTTTATTTTTTAGCTTTTGTTTTTGTTTATCGACTTTCTCTAGTCCACATGGAGGTAAATGGTCAGCTTGTAGTGCGAAAAGAAACAGAAGCTGTTGGCGACGTGATGCTGCCTTGTAGCATTTGTTTAAAAGACAAAATGCTACATAATTTGCGCTCTCCAAATATGTATGAGAGGGTACGTTTTTACAATGAGCCTGTGTTACTACTACCACCTTAATAACTATTAATAAGCAGCTAATTAGGAGTTTACGGAGTCAAAAGTCATAGTTAATAGTTGAGTTAAAAGTGAGAATTGTTACTTAAAATGAAGCGTGACTAAATCTTTTTTCCTACGTGTTGTATTTTTTAGAGTATTTGTCAGTTAACAATATCTTTAATATTAGTAGATTCACTCATGAATACCTAGCTTGTGAATAAAGCATCACTAGATATCCCGCAGAAATTATCCGTCACTGTTAAACTAACAGGACACTATTCAAGCTACTGGATTGTGTTTCATATCCTATAATGGTCTGCAAATTGCAGCTATTACATTAAGCTCTGCTGTAATCTTTGTTATTTTCCTGTAGTAATGACAGCTTTATGCCTGTCGAACTCCTGACTTGATGGGCTATCAGAAAGAGAGAAACAAAATAACAACTGCGTTCACCTTTCAACCTGATGTTGATACCATTCATTTGGGTATGAAAACAATGTCGCAACCACTAGATACGATCTTGAATGCGGTAAGTGCATTTTAGATGCTCTCATTCGTTTCCTCAGTTAAGAAATAGCTTCATTGCATGCTAACTTCATTGTGATTTTTTTTTTCTTTTTGTAAGGCTCTATGGGATTTGAATATTTCATTATAAAGAATAATGAAACTAGAAACTCCCCTCTTTATTTGCCTCAAACAGAATAGTGCAAGTATGAGTATCATTTTCATGCCGGCACCATTTCTCACAAACCACAAACTTCATTGCAAACAAGACAAATATATCAAGTGGGTTCTAAGCATAATAATATAATGCTATGAAATCTTTTGTGAGCCACGTTTAGATGTGTATATTGTTTCTTTTCTTGTAAATTAGTTACATGACATCCTGGCATGACACCTGTTAGCACTATTGAGTTATAACGAGCTTGTAATATGAGTAAGAGTAAAATATGCAGGAAATCTACTTTAACAAAATGATGTTAGTTTTATTTCTCTGTTGTGTATGTGACTAAATGCAACACAGTGAATAAAATACACAAGAAAGAGCAATCATGGAACAAAAAGTTCTATATTATTGACAAAAAAAGAGACAGAAATGCTGTAAAGTTGTCTATTGGCTGCATGTCTTAGTTGCTGTAAAATGTTGAATCAAAAGGGATATAGGGGTCAATATAAAGGTTGATGCTTGATTTTTTTTCTTTGTGCAATAAGTAGAAATGTTCAAAAGCTTTTTTCTAAGTCTTTAAGGCATTTGAATCTCTTTGGACTGCGTCTGTTTGGGTTTTTTCAGACATGAAAGATGTTTATGCTGTTCTTTTGAAATTTGTATTTCATCAAAAGCAAAAAGCTGGACTTAGGTGAGCATTTGTAGTTAAAGAGTATAGTGTTTTTCAACTGGGGTCATACTGATTACTTTGAAGTTGCCTTAATATGGATTTAGGATAATATATGCAGACCATGGACAAAACAAAACAAAACCCTAAAAGTCCTTTCTTTAAAACTTTTGTATATGACATTGGGGAGTTGGTTTATTTATTTATTTATTTGTTTGTTTGTTTGTTTGTTTGTTTGTTTGTTGACCAAACTATTTTGATTACCCATTTACATTAGTTACTTCACAATGACTGCTGTATGAATGTGCTTAGTTATTTCTACATACAGTATGCCACATTTATTGTCCAACAACATTATTTTACCAAACGCACAGTATAATTTAGTCAGAATTATTTATCTCTTATGATATTGTGCTCCACGTGCTATGCAAGAAAAAATAAATCAATATTTTGTATGAATTTATTATACCACCCAGCCATGTATTTTGAATATGTTTAATAGTTTACTGATGAGTTGAGGCAAAATTATTAGCCCTCCTTTAATTCTGTTTATATATATATAAAAAATAATTGTATTATCTTTCAAATTCTAAATATGTTTGGTGACTAAAATATTATTTTATTAAATTTATCTGTTTAATAAATCTGTTCTGTTTTAACGCACCAAAATCCATTGCTTATATATTTACTGAGAAATGGATAAGAAAATCATTTTCAAAATAGGGTGTACTCAATTATGGTGAGCAGAAATTTTTTCTTTCTTTTTTAAATAATTCCCAAATTATGTTTAACAGGGCAAGAAAACTTTCACAGTATGTCTGATAATATTTTTTCTTCTGGAGAAAGTCTTATTTGTTTAATTTTGGCTAGAATAAAAGCAGTTTTTAATTTTTAAAAAACATTTTAGGGACAAAATTATTAGCCTCTTTAAGTTCTTTTTTTAAAAAAAATTATTCTACAGATCAAATCATCGTTATACAATAACTTGCCTAATTACTCAAGCCTGCCTAGTTACCCTAATTAACCTAGTTAAGCCTTTAAATGTAACTTTCACTGTATAGAAGTGTCTTGAAAATATCTAGTAAAATATTATTTACTGTCATCATGGCACAGATAAAATAAATCAGTTATTAGAGATGAGTTATTAAAAAAACATCTGCTCTCCTTTAAACAGAAATTGCGGGAAAAAAGAAAGGGATATATATATATATATATATATATATATATATATATATTAAAGTTGTTTATTTTAGTTTGGCTTGAGTAATTATATTTATAACAATAATATATGATGATAATAATAATAATAATAATAATAATAATAATAATAATAATAATAATAATAATAATAATAATAATAATAATAATAATAAAAACATATATAAATAAAATAAGTTCAATGTTATTAGCCCCCTATAAGAACTTACAGTATGTTTTTGATTGGCTAATTAAGACCAGTTAACCTAGTTAGCCTTTAAATGGCACTTTAAAATGATTACAAGTATCTGTAAAATATGTGATGTAACATAACATGAAAACAGAAGAAATTAGTTATTAAAAATTTGTTGTTTAAACATGTTGAAAAAACATTTTCATAACAAAAACCTCTCTGTTAAAAAATAAATATTTGGAAAATATTTAAATAAGAATTAGAATTTAACATGCAGGAGGGCTAATCATTTTTTCCTTCGCCTCGTAGTTTCTTAGTTTCTCTAATAACTCAGTTTTCAAAAAAGGAAAAAAAAAAAAAAGAACACTCAGTGGCTTTTTGACTCTCACTGCATGTGATCTTCATTGGGAAACCCTATCTGTAGTGCAGCTTCTCTTTAGGTGAGCCTGATCAATTACACCTGCGACATTTTCACCCTCGCGTGCGATTGAGATCCTGCGCCGTGTGATAAGAGGTTTTGATTGCAGTCGAGACTGTGAAAAACGAGACGGTGTTGTGCTGTCATCTGTTCTGTTCACTCCTCGACATCTGTCCCCAGCAGAAGTAAACCTCACCAAAGCTCGCAGGTGCTGGGCTGAATATTCATTAGACCAAGTTGCGTTGGATGGAGGATGGCTGTGCATCGCTTTTAGAGAAAATCAAAAAATCAATGCGCTCCCCGTTCACCCCTGGTTAGCCACAGCGGATTAATCCAGTGCAATGCAATCTACTGTGCCTGGATCAGATTACACCGGCCCAAATCTCAGACAAGATCCTAGCTAATGGATAATACATGCAGGTCTGAGCGATGTAAGGAAACCACAGCAGAGTTAAATATTGCCCGGTTACAAAGAGATGAGCGAAGTTGGATGGAGAGAGAGAAGCATGGATCGATATTTGCCTTGAGACATATAGAGAGAGTTCGTAAACGCAGGCAGTTAAAGCTGCTCTTTATTTGTTTATAAATCGTACCGATGTTTTTTTTCCCTTCTCCTTCACACATTAGCTGAGGCAAATATATTATCAATCTGCTAGGGGTGAATCGATAAGCTTCGCCACTGAGGTAAGGTGATCTACAGTCCAGCTTGGAAGAAAAGTATAATTTCGCTGTATCATGCAGTATCTAACCTGATATTGACATCTAAAAAGAATAAGGGCATTACATTTCACCCAGGAACATCTGGCAGTAAATCTTAGTAATTCATGTGGCTATGCTGGAGGATGGCGCATGCAACAACAAGGTCATGGGTTCAATTCCCAATGAACACACAAACTGAGGAAAATTAATACGGTTTATTTAAATAGCCTTTAAAGAAACCCATTACGTAACAGTGTACTGTTCTGAATTATTAAATGATGGGTTGTGAACACATTCAATCATCGGTTAAAAAAAAAGTAATAATAAAACTGCTTATAAAAAAGTCAATAATTAAATAATTAAATACATTATATGGATTTGCCGGTAATATTTTGCTTTTCATTATAAATATTAGGGCTGCACGTTATTGGAAAAATCTGACAGTGCGATATTTAGTTTTTCCGCGATATTTATTGCGATATACTTTGTTATACTTGGAAATCATTTTTGGTCACACTTTATTTTAAGGTTCAGTTCTCGATCTTTGAATTTTTTGACTTTTGCTTCAATAAACTTTTAATTTGTTCCTTATTTATAGTTATAAAGGTAGTTTAGGTATTGGGTAGAATTAGGGACGTAGAATAAGATCATACAGAACATGTGCTTTATAAGTACTTAAAAGCAGCCAATATCTCAATAACATACATGCTACTACGGTGCTAGTTAATAGTTAGAATTTATATCGGAAGTGTTGCAGAATGTAATAATTTTGATTGACTGGGGTGATTCTGTAGAAGAGTGATTCATGCATAATATGTAGTAAATGAACTACAAGCATAGATAAATACAAGAAAGCTAAGATAAAAGTGAAATAAACAGTGCATGCATTATGGTTTTGTATATGTAAATGTAAAATTTACATTGCAAAGTCAACTCAATAGTGCTTGTCTTTGCGATGTAATAATTGTGGATGCACACATTGCGATAACGATGCTGACATCGTTGATATATATATTATACCAGTTCTGTATGGTTCTTGAATCTGATTGGCTGATAGCTGTGCGATATTCTGCGAAAAACAGCCCTAGAACAGCCTCTTCATCGTTGTGTATTACTCCACCTACACACAGCGACAAGCAGAGGACACTCTACAGTTCAGAGCATCGAATTCAGTTCATCGGCCAACACCAGCCTGTCTGAGCAGACCAACCAAAGTGACGGTTTACGTTCTGCAACAACATACTGACAGAAACCACATACTAAGTTCTTAGGGGAGAAAAACTGTATTTTCTCAGCTTAACTGTGCGTTCACACAGAAGGCGCTCTGGCTGCCCTGGCGACAACGCTGTCTGCTTTCAGCTCCAGCGTCAAGAGCGTCCAAATTCACTACATTGATCTCGTATTTAAAGGAGCCATTGCAGCATATCATATTAGTTAAATTCCCGCATAAATCATGCTTTCTTTTGAAAATGTTGTGCACTTTTTAATCAAATTCATTTAACTATGGAAGATCGAGTTGCGTGTAGTGTGGCTTTGCTCCACTTCTGCTATCATATTATATTGTCGCATGAGATTCCCACTTTTTAAAGAAAAAGTATAGATAACATTGATGCACATCAGTAACTCGCTAGTAACTTTTTTAATATATGTTTCTGTACGAAAATATTGTAAATAATTAGAAATCCAGTGACCGCAATAATCAAACCTTTGGGAACAACTGTGGTCGGAACCAAAGTTTACAGTGACTGTGTTCTTTGGACTCCTCTTAAGTGGTGGACTTCTACATTCTGATTGCTTGCTGCTGAATCACATCATAGCTCCTCGCCGCTCCTCACCGCCGGCTTTCATTGAAAATGAATGACTTCTGGCTACTTTAATGCTCTGTCTCTTTCGGTGTGAAGGTACAGTAAGTTTCAAACTACAGCTGAACAAATCATTATACATCAAGTAAGTGACATTTTAAGTCGATCTCTTTCTTTTGCATTTTGTAGTGATGTATATATCACAGAAACTTGTAGTGTTTGCTTTGCTCTGGCTTTTGGGGTAAATTATTGTAAAAAAGTCCAGATTGCAACAGAGAAATACTGGGAAATCTCTGTAGATTGATGGGATTTCATGCCGTTCAACCTCATAATCTTAAAACGTGAGCAAAAATTTCCAGAACATTATCATTCGTTTGCGGGCATCCAGGAGTCTCCCTAAGCATCCGGGAGACTTGGGATGTCTGAGATTACATTAACGTTACTAGCCATTTTGCGAGTTTGTCAAGCACGTGCCTGGAGTAGTGTTTGGAGGTTGGCAGCAGGCAGGCTGACACAGAAGCTAGCAAGATTGCTAATGAGCGCATGCTTTAATAAGTGATATTCTGAGTTTAAAATGGTCCACTGTTTAACAAGACAGCGGGGAAGGCAGCATGTTGTCTGCCACGTCATTTGGGATGCCATGTTGAGCGTTGTTGCACTGAAAACATTAGATTTTGTACTTATTCCCTATTATCTTTTTAGATATTAGTCTGAATTGAATCGTTCGGTTCATACCGAACCGAAAGTCTTGTACCGAATGGTTCAATATGAATACGCATATCGTTACACCCTTAATATATATATATATATATATATATATATATATATATATATATATATATTTTTTTTTTTTTTTTTTTTTTTTTTTCTGCTGTTGAGCATGCTGTTGAGCATGTTCTTAAACAGGGCTGATTTGCCATTGTTTTCAAATGTTCAACAGAAATGACTGTGATTGGCTGTTAAGGTCATCAGGTCATAATTCATTTTGATCACATCGTTATAAATATTTGTTAATATTGCCATACATACAGTATATATTTAGTTCAACTGAATTAAACTGCTTCCATATAAGTGTTAAGGCACTGTAATTAACATGCTATTAGTGGCCAGTTACATTCATCTATTTCTAATCTCGTTGGCTTTTTCGAAAGGATTTCTGTTTTTGCACTCTAGTTATTCTGCTCCAAATGATGAATTCCATTCATTACTTCCACAGACCTGCAGGTCAACGCGAGCCATGGCTAAACAGATTTCATTAACCAAGAGCAAGGCAGGCTGGAAAAAAGAAGCAGTGCTAGTCGACCTTGGCTGTAAGGTTACCCGCTTATTGATTGTTATCCCCCTCCTCTCCTTCTCTGCCTTTCTTTTGTGGGCTAGCAGGTCAGCTCGATAATGTTTCACCCTTTGTGTACAGTGTGTGGACCGTATCTTGTTATGTCTATGGTTCGAGTGGTGTAGAGATAAGAAATGCTTGTGCTTTTGTGGGACTGCGGATTTCAAGCTATAGATTTTTGGATTATATGGTGTAGAATATTTCACACCAAGTACTGCTGCAAGTGTATATATATATTTGGAGATGTTACAAATTACTGCCTCCAATTACTTGACTGGAATTGGCCGAGGGAGCACACTGTTGACTTTATAGTTGGCCATGTACACAGTGCAGTTAAATACGGTTGTCAATCGTTTTCTGAGGGCTTAATCCTGTTATAGGCACAGGAGTTTGGCGATTTATGGGAGTGACGACCGTAACTACAAATGAATTCAGGTAATGACAACTAGACTTTCATTAAATAAGCGTAATGTTTACAGAACCGCACTGAACAAATAGTTATTATAGCACATTTAATTAGAAAAAGCTTATAAGCAGCTTAAAGTCAACATGATATCAAAATCAACCTTATTTATGCCTTGAAATAGGTCCTGGTTGTATTATACACAGTTCATGGTAGGTTATTCCAAAGGGAAATAGTACTTGCTGGAAGAATATTTCAAGTTTATCATTATTAAATGACTTCCCTGGTGAAAACACTCCTAGCATACTTTTACAAAGAGCATTTGTTATGGAACAAAATATACTTTAAATATTATTTGTAAGTGCAAACTGAAGGTAAGGTTTCAGACACTTCATTGCAGTTTCATGAAAATGATGTTAAATGCACTTCATCTTATGGAGAAATATAGAGTATTGTGACATTTGTAAAGATGAAGTTGTAACTTAGTACATTTAAGACAATAACTTGAAATGCAATATGAAAAAACATTACAGTTATGTTTTTAGCATTGTTAGTTAACAAATTAAACTGTGAATTTTGATAAAACGTAATGATTTAGGCAAGGCAGTGGTGCAGTAGGTAGTGCTGTTGCCTCACAGCAAGAAGGTTGCTGGTTCGAGGCTCGGCTCAGTAAGCGTTGATGTGTGGAGTTAGCATGTTCTCCCTGCCTTCGCGTGGGTTTCCTCCGGGTGCTCCGGTTTCCCCCACAGTCCAAAGACATGCGGTACAGGTGAATTGGGTAAGCTAAATTGTCCGTAGTGTATGAGTGTGTGTGTGTGAATGTGTGTGTGGATGTTTCCCAGAGATGGGTTGCGGCTGGAAGGGCATCCGCTGTGTAAAAACTTGCTGGATAAGTTGGCGGTTTAATAAAGGGACAAAGCTGACAAGAAAATGAATGTAATGATGTAGGGGACGACACGGTGGCTCAGTGGTTAGCACTGTCAATTCACAGCATGAAGGTTGCTGGTTCAAGTCCCGGCTGGGTCAGTTGGCATTTCTGTGTGGAGTTTGCATGTATTTCACGTGTTGACGGGTGCTCCGGTTTCTTCCGGTTTCTTAGTTTGGCCATAGTTTGTGTGTGTGTGTGTGTTTGTGTTTGTGTGAGCATTTGCTGGATAAGTTGGCAGTTCATTCCGCTGTGGCGACCCCTCATGAATAAAGGGACTAAGCCAAAGGAAAATGAATGAATGAATGATTTAAGATCTACTTTAAAGCAGCACTGTTTACAGTTGACCAGTTACATTCAGCTAATTTTGTTTCATTTAATAAAGGATTTCTGTTTGTGCACTGTCAGTTATTGCGATTTTAATTGGTTTTTAAAAATTATTTTGGAAGTTTGATTTGATTTGATTTATTTATTTTCGAACAAAATATCATACATAAAATATCATTAACAAATAATACATTTCAACATGGTCGAAAATGGAATGGGATGAAGCACAAGCTTATTATTTTCCCACCCCATTACCACATACATCATTTGTCTGTTACTTAAACGTATTTCTTATTTTACATATCTAGTTGAAGTCAGAAATTGATAGCCCTCTTTGATTAGTTTTTTTCTTTTTTAAATATTTCCCAAATGATGTTTAGCAAAGCAAGAAAAAAATGTCACATTATGTTTGATAATATTGTTTGCATTAATCTCTCAGACATAATAAACTCTATAAAATTAACTAAAATATCTGTGAATGTGAACGAGAAAAGAATAAATGATCAAATTAAATTGTTAAAATAAATGAGAAGCAGATCAGTTTGAATGTAAAAGGAAAATACCTTAACACTGCCGGTGCTAAATCATTTGCGGTTGGTACGCAGAGGGCTGATCTGCTCCCGGGCTGCAGGTGGAAGAGACTGCTGTTGGAGGACTGATGATTTTTGTTAAACATAGTGTAGTACAGCTGTGTACTACACTATTTTACATAGTGTAGTATTTGACATAGTCAGTGGACTTAGTTTGACATGTCCACTTAACAACACTGGTAACAGGCAACTACACTTACCAACCACAAGAGGAGCTGTGACATATATTTGCAACTTAATTTGTACTAAATTTTAGCTTTAACCATTTTAAAACAATGTCCAGCTGGAAAAGCTTGCCAAAACTCAATGCTTGTTCTATTACTTGCTGTATTATGACCATAAAGACCGTAAACACCATGGGTCAACAATGTCTTGTGCATGTTGCTGAGCAACATATAAAACAATGTGAAGACTTGAATGAGGCAGCCTTTATGCTTCTCTCTTGACTTTAAAAATATAATTGGCTGAATCATAGAAAAGCTGAATTAAGATTGTGTGTAGGGTCAAATCGAGATCGCAATCTTTTTTCGATTATTCAAGCAGCCCTAGTAGTAAATTAGGAGTTTATTGTACATGACACAGTTTTCAATTAAAGGTTGAAAAAGATTGTTTTTCAGAGTGCAGAATTAAAAAAAAAAAAAAAAAAAACTATACCGTTAGTACACGTACTACGCGACTACTCAGAACTGTCAGATACAATACTCTTTGTCAGATTATGGGCCCATTTACACTATCAGGACTTGAATCCCAATTCCAATTTGCTGACTATATCAGATTTTTTTTTGCCTGTCCGTTTACACGTTCTTTTATTTGTGACCCATATCCAATTTATGTGTTAACACTTGCCATACAATTTGACTTTGCGCATGCGTAAAGGCGAGTTCTAGCATCTCCGCCACACTAGCCACGATGGAAGAAATTGTCTTGCTTTTAGCTCTGCGAAATATGCAAGTTCGTCCAACCTTAAAATGAGGAGAGAAAGGTCCGTCATTGCAGCTTGCGACTAGGGTTTATATATAGTGTTCTCCACCATTCAGAGGAATTTGTATGTATGAGAGAGATCACAGGTCTCGTGGGTGCAAATTGTGGCGACTGACCACTTTCCTCCTCCATGTTTCCTCTGTTGTTGTTTACCGCGTTGTCTCCACACACGCTCTTCCATCTACGTCATTTAACCATGGAGAAGTACCACAATGTCGCAAGTTTAATGACGTACAAAACAGAATGCCTCAATAAATTCCATCTGCTTATTTACATGATGGTCCAACACAATCTCACGGCAATTCATAACTTTTTCATTTAGTGGCTAATTCGTATGAATTCGTACGATCTAATTCGTACAATTCAGTACGATTTGCTTATGCCCCAATGACGGTTGGGGTTAGGGGTGGGGTCAGGTGCCACGCCTCCTTTTTTAAAAATCGTACCATTTCGTACGACTGAACTCGTACAAATTCGTACGAATTAGCCACTAAACTGGCAAAATGTAAAATACTTACGTTTTCTCGTGAGATCAGGCTGGATTGTCACAATGTCACAAATACGATTTATATCTGATTTATTTCCACATATGAAGGAGGCCTGAAACCAATCTTTAAATATCTGAATGCAGGCATTTATTTTCATGTTTACATGGTTATAGAACAGATCCGATCTGTGTTTCATATAAGCAAAAAAATCTGAATTGGGTCACATTTAACTGGCAGTGTAAATGGGGCCTATCATATAATTTTTCATATTGTTATGTATTTGCAGATCAACATGAACAGGTTAATTGTGACATTGTTTTCATATGTGTTCTATAATATTTCATTCATCTGAGACACTTACAAAACTTTCTTCAATCAGGTTGTGGTGTCCAGACTGTGAAATGGGCAATGAAAACCACAGAGAGTTCAAAGAAGGGCCCTTCAATATCAGTTCGGCACGCAATCACCTGAAATAATAACTTGCCCCATTCTGTGCTCCAATAAGTTTTTGACAGTCAAAAAAAAGTGAAGTTTGTTTGTTTTTTTGTTTGTGAAGGTGGCACTAAGCTGTTCATTTCCTTATTGACATGTTCCACAATGAAAATGTTAATCTTGTTGGTGATAGGACTTGTATTTTGTGCCTAGCAGTGTTTTTGAGGACACACAGACTGCTGTAAGCAATGGAAATCCTCACAGACCTCACCAGGGGTCTCCGTTTTCATAACCAACTTCAAAGAGATGAATCTTAATCTCGCTCTGGCCCAAAACAAGACATCACCATTGCACTCGGCAACACCGTCTCTGCTGCTAAGTTATGTAGACTGGAGCGAGATTGGAGCGATCCTTTTGTGTATAAAGCGCAATTTAATTTGTATGTATGCAATGTACATTCCCCAGCATCCTACATGCAAGACTGAAGCGATGCATTATTTATGAAATCTTTTAAGATAGATGGATGAATGTGGACCACGTTTATGAATCCCAAGCAAAAAACCCAATGCGGAAAATGCAGATGCATCATGCGTGAAATCTGTTTTCTGCCACGTGTGACCTTTGTAATAATGAAACGAATAATGGTAATTGTTATGACGAGGCTGCACTGACCGGTCTAACTCCTTCTCGGGATATAAGGCAGGACGTTAGCCACGGATTATGCATATTTGTCATCCGGTTTCCAAAATGGTCGCTGGCAAATGACCTGCAGACATAAATTGCATTTAATTAGCGTCAAATGCCAATCACTGATCTGACTGACTGTGACTAATTAGGATCAAATACTAAGCACAGATGTGAGTGACGGCGCTGAGCTTTTCCTCGCATTTAATCTGCAGTTTTCCCCAGCTGCTGTTGGGTGAACCTGACAGCACTGTGGGGACGTGTAGCATTAGGGGGATTTGTTCTGCTGGAGTCTCCTCTCCGTGCTTCAGAATGCTGGCCTTTGATGCAGGATTATGCCTCTGATTGTGACTCATGCCCTCGATTAGTGTCTGTTTTTGGACGGGGGGAAAAAAAGAAGCAGGGATGTTCACGGCATGGCAAAGGCTCATAGGCCCGATCGTCACTCTGTATTAGTATCCTTATCACTCAGTGGGGGAAATTAGAGCCTATTAGATACCCGAGCAAATACTGATGAATCAGAAGGGGAAGATATAAATAGAGCTTCGTATTGAAGGTTAATGAAAAACTTATGCTCTTGGATGGCGCTTTCTGTGTGAGAGGGAAAAGATAGAGCGGTAAAAGTGGCCTTCTGAAGATTGTTTACGTCTGGTGTTCAGATGTGTGATGCATTTGATCATATGTGGATGATGCTAAATAAAGATATGCGCTTTCTTTCATAATGTAAACTCTTATGTAGTTCTTATTAATGGTTTACGGATCCAGTTGATTTGATTTTCAATTATATTATCCAAACATATATTTTTTTTACATTACTTATGACAGGTGAGGCGAAACAGTGGCGCAGTAGGTAGTGCTGTCGCTTCACAGCAAGAAGGTCGCTGGTTCGAGGCTCAGTTGGCGTTTCTGTGTGGAGTTTGCATGTTCTCCCTGCATTCGCGTGGGTTTCCTCCGGGTGCTCCGGTTTCCCCCACAGTCCAAAGACATGTGGTACAGGTTAATTGGGTAGGCTAAATTGTCCGTAGTGTATGAGTGTGTGTGTGAATGTGAGTGTGGATGTTTCCCAGAGATGGGTTGCGGCTGGAAGGGCATTCGCTGCATAAAAATTTGCTGGATACGTTGGCGGTTCATTCTGCTGTGGCAACCCCGGATTAGTAGAGGGATTAAGCCGACAAGAAAATGAATGAATCAATGAATGAATGACAGTTGTGTAAAACCAAGTGCCATTCTCAAAACTGAAATATAATATGAAAAGCTAAACTAAAGTATGACAATGGTACAAATTACTTGTAATAAGCTGCAGAGTCACCCAAACTGATCTTAAAAAAATTGTTTTGTATGGGTTATTGGGTTATTACTATTAGGGTTTTTTGAAAATTACCTTCTATGCAGTGGGCAACACAGCTTTAAGTATATGAAAACATGCAGCTGAGGGTTAAAAGAGGTTTAAAAATATAATTTTGAAAAAAAAAATTCGAATTATTTGTTTAAAAGATTCATTTGTTCGAATCGTTTGCCTGTTTGTATGAATGTTGACACAAAGCAACACCAAATATGAACTGCCAGGTCTGGTAAAACGTGAACTCGCCTTTCGCTTCGGACACTAGCAGTTTGTTTTTAAAGGAAGGATCAGCAAAGACTACTAATGTATTGACCTTATTCTAAACTGCGGAAGTGTGCCTGTTTTCGCGATTGTCTTAGAACTTCCGTTAAAGTCGCCTATGGGAGAAATGAAAAGGAATAATAAACGGCAAAAAACGGTCAAACTACTTGCTCTACAAACAAATGTTTGCATGATTATACAGACCAAGTAGAATAATATAACAAGGAAATATCAGTTTGCAACATCAAACAGCGAAACGAGCAGTTTTTAATGTCTAAAAATTAATGGAAGTGAATGAGACCGGAAGTCTCGTGCCAAAAAGATTCAAATGGCAGCGCCCGCTCGTCTGCGGAGAATAAGGTCAATAGGACTTTGTCAGTAACTGTTACACAGTTTGGACCAGTTTCTTTTTCCTCTAGATCCTGTAAGTCAGGAGTGTCGAAACTTGGTCCTGGAGGGCTGGTGTCCTGCAGATTTTAGCTCCAACTTGCTTCAACACACCTGCAAGCATGTTTCTAGAAAGCAGTAAGAGCTTGATTGACTAGCCCAGGTGTGTCTGATTGGGGTTGGAGCTAAACTTTGCAGGACACCGGGCCTTGAGGACCAAGCTTGGACATGCCTATACTCTCAGAAATAAATGTACGCAATTTGTCACTGGGGTGGTTCCTTTTCAAAAGGTACACATTTGTACTTGAAAAGTCCGTAATGGTACCTCAAAAGTATATGTGATTAAAATGGCTGCCTGGTTTTCTGTAGTTTGCAAAATATATATCTAATTGCGTGTTGTAAGTTTTAATCACTCGTCACAGCTTGTAATCACATATCTGTTATAGATCAGTGCTTGTAATGTATCTCTCAGGTAAAATGTTTATAGGGGCTATTCACATATCGCATTCAAAACAACATTGGAAACGCAAAGCATGCTTCTTCCTTTACCAATTTAAATGCGTTTTGTGCTCACGATCCTCTGCCGTTTGCTTTTGCTATGGCCACCATCAGCTGATCCTCACACGTGCTACGCGGCCAATTTTCAAAATATTTCACTTTTTGCCACTGTGTGTATTAATACTGAATAATAATAATGCATTTTAGTCGTCTTTCTTGACACTCAAGGTCACCAAACAGGACAGCTAGAACAATCAGTTCACATAAAAACACAATAAAAGTCAATAGAATACAATACAAATTTTAAAAAATGCAGTCTGGTTAAAGAGAATAAGCTGTTCTAAACAGATGATTTGAGCTTGCTTTTAAATTGTGAAAGTCAGTCTAAATTACGGAGATCAGGATGAAGTGAATTCCAAAGCTGAGGAGCAAAGTGGCTAAAGGATCTGCTTCCCACACTCTTAAAAATAAAGGTTTGTAAGCTGTCACTGGGGTGGTACCTTTTCAAAAGGTACACATTTGTAACTAAAAGGTCCATATTAATACCTTATATTAGTACCATATTAGTTCTCTGCTACCCTCAGGCAGACTGTTCCGCAGCATTCGATCACGCACTAGCCGACTGAAGGAAAGCTTCTTCTCTCAGACTTTCAGGCTGATGAACACTTAACACACCCCACACAGACTCTTCCATACCCCTCACTGCACAACATCAATATGTAGCATGCACTGCACTTTAACCAATCCATACTTGAAACAGTACTGCCTTCAACTATGTGTACACCTTTTCATTGTACATATCGATGTCAATGTTACATTGTCCTGTTTTTTTGGGAGTATGCGGTTGTATTTTGTACTGTCTGTATTTTGCACTGTTAATGTATTTGCATCTGCATTTTGTACTGTCTGGAGCCAGCACCTAAGCTTTTCACTCATAATAGCACACGTGCTGCTGATGATGTGACAATAAAAGTGATTTGATTTGATTAAAAAGTAGAAAAGTTCCTCTTAATTTTTTAGGTACTAATATATACTTTTGAGGTACCAAAATAGACCCTTTAAGTACAAATGTGCACCTTTTAAAAAGATACCACCTCAGTTACGGCTTGCGTACATTTATTTCTGAGGGAACGGTGAGGGGAATGAAAAAAAAAAAAAAAACCTGAGTGTTCGAGAAGGTGTGGCGATATGAATGACATTAGTAAGGTATGGAGGAGCAAGATTGTGAATGGCTTTAAAAGTGAGAAGAAGTATTTTCTAATTAATTCTGAAAGAGATGGGAAGCCAGTGAAGCTGTTGTAGAATGGGTGTGATGTGACAGATAGTGGGGGTTTTTGTGATAATACGAGCTGCAGCGTTTTGCACCAGTTGTAATTTATGAAGAGTTTTATTATGGAGGCCAAACAGAAGAGAATAACAGTAATCTAAACGGGATGTGACTAAACTATGAACCATAAGAGCAGTCGAATGAGGTGTGAGGGGAGGACGTAAACTATTTATATTTCGAAGGTGAAAATAAGCGGACCGGGTTACATTATTAACATGTGCAGAGAATGAAAAAGTGCTGTTGAAGATAACCCTCAGACTCCTCCCCTGAATGGAGGGGGTAAAAGCAGAATCATCTGTGGGAATAGAAAAGTTATGTAATTTGTTTAAAGTGGATCATGTACCTAAGTAAGTAGAAGTTCGGGTTTATTGTCATTTGATTTCACTAAGTTTGACGTAAACCAGGACTTGATGTCTGCAAAGCAGTTAGTAAGAGATGAAGGTGGGAGTTTGAGGTTGAGTCTGGTTGATAGGTAGAGCTGGGTGTTATCTGCGTAGGAAGTCTCCCCATAGACTTCCATTCATACGCACGTGAACGTGTCAGACCGGAAACGCAAGTTTGTGCATCAAGTTTGCGAAATCGCATCACTTGACTTCGTGAGACCAGTCGAGGATCAAAATATGACCTCTTTGGACATAAATTTAAAATATGGTTCAATCGCTCGCTTTTTAAATGTCATAATCATCTTGTTTAATCCCATCCCTCTTCACAGCACCGTAAGACAGAATTAGTGTGACTCTAGTGTGACCACAGCTATAGGCTGAATGCAGTCGACCAATCAACAGACTGGGACCAATGAGCACAAATTAGCCTCACATAAAGTAGGGGTTTGGGAACAAATGAAACGCTGAACAAATCTTATCGAAGTCGTTGGGGTAATTGGGTAAAAAGTATCAGTAAAGCTGCATCACACTGGGCTTTTCCTGCCATAGACTTCCATTCATACGCACGCGAATGTGTTAGACCGGAAACGCAGGGTCATGCGTTAAGTTTAGCTGGTTGCTGCAGGGCAAAGTTCAAGCTTGGTGAACTCTGACCTGCGAAATCGCATAACTTGAGACCAATCAAGGATCAAAACATGACCTCTCTGGACAGAAATTTAAAACATGGAGCAATGAAACATGGAGCGACCCTCAAAACCAAAATATGACCTTTTATAATGCATAATACAGGCTCTTTATTGTATAATTATTGTTACTCTGTAATCTAATTGTTACCAATTCAGGCTTATGTAACAGTACAATATTGTAACAATAATATATTGTTATTTGTTTGACTTGAAAGCAAAAGAAACTTCTTTCTATTTAAAACTATTTCAGTGTGTTTTACAGTGTTTTTTTTTCTTGTGCTGGTAAGGTGACTTTCATAACTCCAGTCTTTAGTGTCGCATGTATTAATATGTATATTTACTGGAGTTGCTTATGTTTCTTAATGCTATTGTAATGTTTAAAAACCATGATACTTTTTCTGACAGACAGAAAGTAAAAAAAAAAAAGTATTTAAATCAAATCTGTTAATAAATTCTCACCAAAGAAAAGCTGAAGCTGACCCCAATCTTTTTTGGTATAACTGCTCTTACAGTCAAGTTGCCTTTATTATTGCTTTTGAAGTTCTTTTTTTTTTGACTGGAAAGACGCAGGCTTCTCCCAGTAAGTAGTTAGACCAAGTCAATAGACATCATTGTGTTCTCATTTACATTTGATTAAAAACTTTAAGTCAGAATTTGCCAGGAGTATGAATAATATCGAGCTTAAATGTATATTGTGATATTAAAATATCCAAGATATCAAAACAAGTTATACTCAAATAAGGGAATGCACAGAGTTCATAAATGGAACTACTATATTATCTGCGCAATGCAGAATATTTCGAGATGCTTCTATTTTTCTGAAGGAAATACTTGAAACTCAGAATGTAATTTCTTTATGATCAATACTATTTATTGTTTTCTCTGGTCAAGCAGACTGCACAAGAACAGTGTGCAAAAATCTAATTAAATTCTAGCTTGCAGTGCATCTCATGTGAACACACACACACACACACACACACACACACACACACACGCACCGCTCATTCAGAAAGTCATGACTTTTTCATTTTGTTCCCATTAGCACATAGTTCTTACAGATACACTTGCCTCGACTATAAACTATAATCTCACCAGACTACAAATGTTTCTTCCAAGAGGTCTCATATGTTATCCAGCAAAGCTGTGTTAACACAACAATGTCTGTTCTTAGAACTCTGCTTATTTCTTCGATTATAGTAATGACAAATGATTTATTCTTTTCAGTGAAACAGTCAGGGGTAAGTTTACATAACCATCGTTAGCAAATTCGTGTTACACATTTTGTTGTTACAAACATAGTTCGTTGATTCGGCGTTTTGCAAATCCATAGATCCAACAACCATTCAGCACAAACTTGTATGCTTGCAACTACACCTCCAGAGCTGTAGTTGGAAACAAATACTGTAGTTTCTGGCTGTGATCTATTCCCAGTTATCCCCCCTATGCCCTGTTCATTTAGAGCATTCTAACATTTAAACTTTAATTAAAAAGTATGTGTTAAAAATAAAACAAAACAATAAAGTCATCTCTCTTAGGTGTATTTTGTTTTTAGAGTATTTTTACAGTTCTGTTTTAGCAATCTTTAAAGGGCCATGAAACCCCCTCGTTTCAGCAGGATGTTTTCACACCTCTACTAAAAGTCAGAAAAGTGGGCGTGTCCTGCTTTGTTTAGGGGGGAGTGTCGGAGGAAGTAAAGAGGCATGGTGTGGGAGTGTCTATTTGGGCGCGCTCACTTTCCAAGTCAAAACACAGACCCACACAGGGGACAAAGTGACGGTGTTTACATGGACATCTGTAGTCGAATTATTTGCCAAAATATTAAATGGTGGACTTTAACTGCAGTCTGGCTCTTTCATTCAGGGAATTCATTCATGTTCCTCGCGACAAACAAAATATTTGATTCGAGGAACTGATCTAAGCGTGTATTTTTCATGCAATGTTTGATATCGAACGGCGAATGAGAGAAAAAAAAACTCAGCATTTCCCGGAAACTTAGATGCACTCGGCAGGTAGCATCAGAAAGCCGCCTGTGTTATTACGGTCACTAAATGCGGCGAAAATCCTACACGAGGTTAAAGTTTGGTTGTGGTGCTAACATGTTTGTACTCAGTGCAATAGTTAACTTAGTTCGATACGAACAAACTGAATAAACAAAGAGCACTTGTCGCTCACTTGCCAAATCTGTAGAGACAGGACAATCACCAGCAACTAGAGCCGCGTCTTTATTAAGAGAAGACTACAAGTGAATCCGGATCTCTGCATTTGCAAATGAGAACAGCTCTCAGGTAAACAATAATCCTCCTTAGACACGTAAGTTATTGTTGTCGAGCGTCGCGTACACTGTTAATTCACACGTGAGTCTGAGCTCTCACAGAGAGAAAATGAAAGCAAAACTTAACGGCAGCAAACTATAAAAGCAACACTTCACGCTTGTTTTGCCAAAACGCGGCGTCTCTGCCGTCTAAACACTATGACACTAATGAATATTAATGAAGTTGCACAATGGAGCGCGCTGATTTGCTTGAACCAAGCCTTACTCATGCATTAACACAGACGTCCAGTCTGCACGCTGGAATACAACGCTATTATGTCATGACTGTGACGCAGCTTCAAAAATTAGTTTTAAACCGGAAGTCCGAATTTGCTTGAAATAACGCAAAAACAACCAATTTACACTTTTTTGTGAAATATAGGTGTCCTAATAGTGTTTTTAGCAGTGTGGGACACATATACAACTGTCAACAGCTCAAAAAATGTGTTTTGGGTTTCGTGACCCTTTAAATTGACAATTGCATTTTAAAAACATTTATGCCACTTTATTAGGTACACCTGTCTAACTGCTCGTTAATGCAATTTTCTAATCAGCCAATCACATGGCAGCAACTCAATGCATTCAGCGTGTTGACATATTGGCAAAGACAGACATCAGAATGGGAAAGAAAGGTGATTTAAATTACTTTAAACGTGGCATGGTTGTTGTTGCCAGACGGGCTGGTCTGAGTATTTCAGAAACTGCTGATCTGCTCATCACTACATCGTTATTTTCCCAAATGATGCATCATACTATGATAGTTCAATCACGAGTTATGTTGTTGTTTAGGAAACGCACCCCAGTTCAGCAATACACAACCATCTACATTTAAACTGGCTACTCTAGACTAGCATCAATTGCGATTCACAATATCTCAAAACACCATCGATGAGCGAGAGACAGCCAGCAGGAATACAGAACAGAAGCTTGTAGAAAAATGATAATGTTCACCTTGAATCCATCTTTTTCCAGTGCAGTGCCATTAAGGCTGTTTAACAATGCCTATTGAAATCCTATTCTACCCACATCACCTGCCCTCAGAAGAAAGTCATTTTTCTTCTTCGTATAGCATGGGAGTGTATGTGGACATGTGGGGGGAAACAGAGCTATTAACAATCATAAAAGACAGTGCAATAAATCATTAAGACATATGTGACGTGTTTATGAAAATCACAGAAACATTCCCGAACGTTCTCCATAAAGGCTGATTTATGGAATCGTTCAGTGTTGTGTCTGCATTCTTTAGCATACAGCCAGTAAGTGGAGTGGGATGTTAAGGATGAAAGCGTTCCAGCCCACGCCCCATAGCTTTCATTAATGAGTCTAATTAGGGTGCTGTTAATTTGCCATTTGTGCCCCTGGCCATGATCTAGTGCCTTCATTTGCATCCTGAAGGATATTTTTCTCCTCTGCCGGCTGACTGACCGGAATACCAAGAGGAAAAGACGGATAGATGAGAGGACGCCTCAAAAGAGATGGGAACAAAAGATGGCAAAATGAACCGAAAGGAATGGAATAAAATATTTTCCCATGAGGACAGTTTGATCATTTGAAGGTTGCTCGTTTAAAGTATCGACTTTGTTTCCTGATTGTTTTTTTTTTTTTACTTTAACCCTTGTGCACTGTTCATATTTACTGCCCTTTTGTTTTGTTCACGATAAAAACATGTACAAAATTAAACCGATGTAGAAATGCATCAAATAAATATTTCTTTCAATTTATTTTGCATAAAAATGTTAATCAACCTTAGTCCTGATCAAAACTACTCAATGTTTAAAAAAATACAGGATTTTTAACTCTTTAATCACAGATATATCTGTCACAGATATTTTGAAAAAAAAAAAAACACAAAATGACACATTTTCTTTATAAAAAGTTTTTTTTTTTTTTTTTTTTTTTTTTACTTTTTATCATAGTCTTGGACATGTGAACGATTAGTAACAACATTGCCTTTGATGCATTGTTAGATTTTCATTTTTTTTCTCCCTAATTTACTGTTGGTGGCTGTTTTTGCCCTATTGACTTTTATTGTAACCACATTTCACTCAGCTTAGATGGCCGGCCAGCTCTAGGAAGAGTCCTGGTGGTGATCTAAGACGATGCAAAAAAAAAAAAAAGGATTCTTTCTTTTATCTTGTTTCATATTCTGATTTTCTCAGACACATGAAGGTAAATGCACAAAGGTCACTATCACACACAAACACACACTTTAACTTGCTGTTATACTTCATGTGAAATCCAGAAACAGCTTTTTTGCGCAGGCCTATTTACAGGGTTAATGCCCACTGATGATCAACAGTACAAATTACAAATGTTATCTCTTCCGAACAGCGAAAACCACCAACAATCAAAAATGCATGATTATATGATGTCATGGCTTTGCAATCAAAAAATATGGTTACAATGGATGTCAAAGGGGAAAAACAGCCACCAACAGTAAACTAGAGAGAAAAAATGAAATCGATCTAAACAATGCATCAAAGGCTACGTTGCTTCACATGTGCAAGACTTTGATAAAAGGGAGAATTTGCTAGGAGTCTCTAAAAGAGTTAAATGTCTGTGCAACTATTAAGAAGTGATGTTTTAGTCACAAATCTGGGATTTCATGAACACATTTTAATGAATTGGTAGTTTTTAGCTTTTGTCAGGCACTAAGAGTGTCTGTTGACAAAAGTCACATGCTCTTCCTACATGCATTGAAGTAAACCTACTGTAAGTGATACATTTGACTAATTATTGGGTATAATCGAAGAAGGAATGAAGGAATAATCAATATTTCACAAATGGCCAAATAAATGAGCAGACCATTTGGTGAAAATGTGCCACCACAATCATAGACATTCTGGGCAGGAATCTATTTCTGGACGAGATTAAATTTCTTAGAGCGTGTCTGAGTGAAATGAGGAAAGCCAATTTGATCTGTAATTCTTATGGAGAAAACGCAGGCATTTCATTGTTTGCTATATGTGTCTGTCTTTCTGGGAATCTATCATTCTGTCTGTTTCTGTTGTTCTATCTGTTGCTTTACTCTAGTATGAATGTTGTTCTACCTGTCTGTCTTTCTATTGTTCTAGCATGGATGTCTGACTTATATTCTACTGTTTTGTCTGTCTGTCTGACATTGTAGTATGGATGCTTATTTGCTCTACTGTATGTCAGGGGTTTTCAAACTTTTCAGCTCAATACCCCCAAAATAACAATTCCAGTGACTGGCGACCTTAACTATCCTTTAAGGTGGTTATAAACATACAAACATTGCACACAATAGTGCACACACAGCAATATGAACTATATAAACAAGATTATTGACAGCACAAAAAAGAAACGACAATATCATTTTTATAGTCATTATTAATTTGTTTAATTTAATATTAACCTAACTTAATGAGAATGGTGGGCACAGTGTTTACAGCACAATACTATTCTTGGTTTAATTTTGGAGACCACCACATGGAGATTTATTTTATTTTTAATTTATTTAGCCTTTATTTTTAATGTATGTGTGTGCCGTAAAGGTGTCAAAGTTTAACATTGTGCCATAAAAAAAAAATCTACTGCAACTAACACTATTGCTGTGTTATTAATCTAGAGTAATAACCCCAGGGGTCGCAATCTAATGGAAAAAGAATTGAAAGGCTGATGGCTTTTTATTTGCATGTTGTTGCTTTTTATGTAACTATTAAATACTGTTTCTATCTTCTGTAGGTTATGGATAAAATATGGTCATTGTAATAGTTTAATAACATACAGGTATATGATATTATATACCTGTATATTAAATATTTTTTAAAGGTAAGTGGTTGTAAACAGTTTTATTTGCACTGATTTTAAGCAAACAACATTTGTTTAAATTCAACCCATAGAAATTGTGTGCAACAACTTTGCAGAAATATTATTTTTTTCAGTGCATGCATGTCGTTTGTCATATAATTATAATATATCTGTTGGCTGTTCTGTCCATTATTTTATCTGTTTGGTGTTCTACCATGATTGCCCTTATTTGACATTTTGTTGTTTATTATATGGATGTTTGTTTTTCATTTCTTTGTTGAAATGTCAAGCTTTTGTAGTTTTTGTATTGTTCTGTTTGCTGTTCTAGCATGGATGGTTGTCTTTCATTCCTGTCTGTTTGCTCTGTCAGTAAATGTAGGCACTTTTCCACTACATGATATGACATGGTTTAGTACAGCACAAAATTTGGGGGCTTTTCCACTGCATTCTGTATCTAATAACTAGTATTTTTAGTACTGCTTTAGGTGAGGTTCCAAGCAAGCCATACCATTGCCAAAATGTGACAAATACACACTTTTAGATCGCTGATTGGTTCGAGATTTGAGATTCGCTTATGAGACACTGAACGTACTATATTTAAATAGTCAGCAGCAGCCTGTATTGTTCAACCCAGGCTCATTGTGAATACGTACCCTATATACTTTTTTGTAAATACATCCCAGGAGGTTAGTTTTTTGCCGCTTTTGTTTTCAGGAATCTATCAGAGGCAGATATCTACGCTTTTTAAGATCACAAATTTCTCTTACGAGAAAAGCCGTCCATATAGAGGTAAACAGTCAGCTGGTAGGCGCAAAAAGGAACTGCGTCATACCGGCCCGTAGCATTTATTTTAGAGATGAAATGCATTGGTTTGAATGACTAAAGCAGTTTTATACCACGCCAAGGAACACAAATGCAAAAAAAAAAAATAGAAACAACAACATCATGGTCAGTAGAAACTGTTCATCTCATTGGCAGTCAAGGAGTAGATGCATGGGAAGACCCATAATTTAATATTTTTCAGGAAGTACTGGCAGCTGAGGTGGTGCAACTACTACCCACTTCAATTAGGTATAAAACTGCAGTGGACATGCAAATTGAGCAGAACAAAATCAAACTGAAGTGAGCCAAGCCATGCCAAAACCTACCATACCTCACATACCACCGAGTGAAATTCTGTCTGTCACTTGAGGCCGGATGATTTTCTGTCTGTTGGTCTAGTGTGGATGACTGTCTGCAGTTCTTGTTTGTTTCTCTCATTCTGTCAGTATCTATTATTCTGTCTGTCATTTTAGTCTGCTTCATTTTGTGTCTGTTGTTCAAGTGTGAATGACTCTCTGTTGCTCTCTTCTGTTTTCCTATATCATTTTGTCAGCATCTATTATTTGGTCTGTCATTGGAATGTGGATAATTTTCTGTCTGTTTTTTACTGGTAACATATGTTCCTTTTAAAGTTGTACTACTGTAGGTACATTTGAGATACTAATATCTGCCATATGTGCCTTAAAAAGATACTTTCTACATTTTGTACCTTACAGTACCACCCCGGTGATGACAGCTATGCAACTTTTCTTTGTTCTGAGAGTGTACTATTCTTATCTGTCTGTCACTTGAGTGTGGATGATTTTCTGTCTGTCTATCTAGCATGAATGACTGTGTATGTTTTGCATGCTTTACCTATCTGACATCAGCGTATTTGTTGTGTAAACAGCAGTACGCCGTGAGTCCACCTTGAGCAGATCTGTATTTGTGGTTTGTTTTGGCAGGACTTTTGTTAAATGTCAGAGCTGTGTGTGGTGCATTGGATTAGCTGTCAGCTAGAAGGGCCTAAATATAAAGCTGCAGAGTTTGGGGGCTGTTCCTTTGCTCTCGTCTGGAGTCACTGAAGACTGAGGCCTCTTTGTGAACCACCATTTACACCCGTCACCACTGGGAATAGAGGGACACATGCCATTCCGAAACCCCGCTGTCCATCATTGACAGAGAAATCTCATGCAGACAGAACGCTTTCAGAGTATAAGAATATAAGTGTGTGTGTGTAAGTAGGGAGACAGGAACTCAGTGTGTGTGCAAACAGTGGTGTGTGACCTATATTGGCCATAAAAGACTCAGCCAGGGGTCGGCGTGAATCTTTCTCTTGTCCCAACGAGGTTGGTCTGTGAATTCAGGGCATTGGTCATCTCTCAGCGGGACATCATGTCCTCTGTCTCTGCCCAGACCTTTCAAGCTCCAATCTCTTTATCTGACGCTTGTGGGGAGGCAAGCTTTTTGCGCAGAGAAATACATTTTTGCCAAACAATAGCAGATAGGCCATGGAGAAGAGTGGGTGGAGGTACAGCTATCTCCTGTCGAGCGAATCTGTGTGAGGCTAACATTGTGTCCGTGTGTGTTCATTATCTGTGTGTGGATGAAAAGAAAACATGAGCATTCAAACCACTTCCAGAATAGAACAGATAAACGCATTTCAGGCTGACAAGTGCGACTGGATGTAGGGCTTTAGGTTGAAATTAGAGATCGAGCGAGAAATACACATCTGTTGGGTGTAGTTTTATGCTTTGGTCATACAAGAAAATAAATCAAATCTTGTTTTTCGGGTCTTGAACAATGTTTTAAAAATGTTTTTGGAAGAAGGCACTTATCAAAGACTGTAGTATACACAGGACATGTCACCAGTATAGTTTTAGGGTGCTTTCACACCTGACTTATTTAGTTTGATTGTATCGCACTAGAGTTTTTTTTCCTTTTTGGTGTGGTTCGTTTGGGCAGGTGAGAATGCAGCAATCGGACAAAATAAGCGCACCGAGACCTGCTTGAAGAGGTGGTCTCGGTACACTTTCAAACGAACCCTGGAGCGGTTCGTTTGTGGTGAGAACATGATCCGTACTAAAACAGGTCCAACCGCAAAAAGTACTGCGCCTTCTGGACTAAATCAGCTGCCGTTGGCCGATGCGCTGTGCATTATGGGATATGGAGGAAAAATATTTGTTGACAGCGCTTCACCAACAGAGAGAGAGGGGGGAAACATTACCTGATGGATCGTTGGTAATATTTCCGCAAGATGAGCATGTCGCAGTTTAGCTAAATTAATTCACGTCTCCTCCTGAAGTGACAAGCCATGCATTAAACACTGTTTTCCAGCCGAGGCTTCATTTTCGTAATGTATAGTTTGTCTAAAACAGTGATACAATCAGCCAGCTTAGTCGTTCCTCCAGAGTAAAAGGTTTTGTTTACCTGTGGGAGTTTACTGGCATTTTCCCGCACGTGAATTCTGACCAATCAATAAGCAGTATAGGAAATATGTTCAACAACATCTGGCCAATGAGAGATGTGGATTTTGTCAGATGACTGCATTTTGGTTTGTTTCAACTGGTTCGGACCAATGACTGTAAAAAATATGGACGACGCGACAGCCCTTTTTCCCATTGAACGCCTTGAGGGCAAAACGCCTGCTTGACGGGCACAAACTGTCGCAAAAGACTGCTGAAATTGGAGCCTTGACATGCGCAGAAGGATTTTCTGATGGAGCCAGAGGAGGAGCCACGAAAATGAGCAGAGTCGAGCTTCCAATCAAACGCTTTATGTAAAATCAACTACGCCCCCCAAACTTCTCAGCATGCGTTTGCTGTCATATCAACACAAATGGATGTAATAACGTTAACAAATATGAGGGTTTTATATATTCAATCGCGCCAGCTCCGGGCCGCAGCGCATAACCTACTCGCGGCGTCGCGGGCTGATTCCGGCTCGCATGCGGCAGCGCCTGCTCGCTCGGCCGCCGCATCTAGCTCGATTGACTCGGGCTGGAATTGGGTAGTGAGTCCAGGCATCCGGAGTAGGTCCAGCAGAGGTAACGTTAGTCAGTCTGAGCTCTAAGAGATAAGTCTCCGGCAGGCGAGAATCTAGCCGGAACTGTGTTTTGCTATCTGGGTGGCTAGGCGTGTATCAGCAAACTAATAAAGCCCGAAAAAAGCCCTGAACTTAGTGAATAAACAGTGTTCCACCAGGATCATGTATGTCAGAAACTATAGTTTACTGCTGAACTCATTTTGTCATGGTAAAATAACACAGAAATCGAATAATAACATTTCAGTCTACTTCAGTCTCCTGCCGAAGCTCAGACGCCGCGCTTTGAGAAACTGTCAATCACAGCTGTTAATCACGATGACACGCCCAGCATTAAATTACTGCAAAAAACAAACTGTTTACAAAAATGAAGATCTGCACCTATTTCAGCACAATAACTAGTGCCTTAATCGACCAGAACTATCTTTCAGGACATTTTATTGCAAGCGTAATATTTTTTTTTATTTGGGCTCAAGTCTCCTTCATAACACGGAGGAGGCGGGCTTTATGACTTGTACTGCAGCCAGCCCCCAGGGGGCGATCTAACGGCCGAGACCCTCACTCAAACGTAGGCTTGCGGCACACTTGGTTCGGACCAAAGAAAGCAGTGTGGTGTGAAAACAACCCAAAGACGGCAAAAGATGCAACAATGTATCATTTATTACCCTTGGTCCGGACCAAATGAAGATGTGAAAGCACCCTTAAATAAGGGAAAAGTGTAATGGTCAATTTGAAGAATGAAGCCTTGTCTGCTAGTACAGGAGCTAATCATCGATATAGACCAGAGATGTATAGTAACGAAGTGGAACTACTTCACTACTGTACTTAAGTACTAAAAGGCTGTATCTGTACTCTACTGGAGTATTGTTGTTTCTCCTACTTCCACTTTTACTTCAGTACATATTTTCGATGAGTTTAATACTTTTACTCCGATAGATTTGTTATGTGCTGCATCGTTACTTGTTACTAGGGATGTCAAAATTATTAATATCAGTTTAGTAATTGGTCATAACCAGCTAATACGTACTGACATCGTTTATCTCCAATCCGTGAGGTCGCAGTAATATTATGGCGAATGAGGCGAGGGCAAGTAAATACCGCTCTTACTACAATGAAGGTGGCACAGCACACAAGCTGCTATTTCACTACACGGAGCAATGTTGTAAAACTCAATCTCCGTCTTTACATTGTTTACAACCGGTAATTTGTGATGCGAAAATGGGTTTCAATAGCGTTTGGAGTGGATTACGGAGTGTTTCTGCGACACACAACGTTGAAAGGTGTGTGTTAAAGCTGTTATAATCTGTTAGATCTGTGGTTCAAGCCCAAGAGAAAAACATTTGGTAAGCCATGTTTCTTTTCGTTCTGCTTAATTACGTGTTAAAAAATAAAAAGGGATATTTAAAATAAACAAAACAATATGATGTCTTTTGACTGCTTTCTTTCATAACTACATTACACAATACTTGTACTTTTACTTTCAGTACTTGAGTAGTAAATGTTGAAATAAACTACTTGCAATACTTAAATACAAAAAATGTTGAATACTTCCACTTAAGTATGGTACTTAAAGAGAACTTTAACTTCTACTCAAGTCACTTTTTTGATAGAGTACTTGTACTTTTACTTAAGTCTGGGTCTCTAGTACTTTATACTTCTCTGATATAAGTGAAATTACTTTACATAAAGGAGACGAAGAATAATGCTCATTTTCGATGATAAATTGAGAGGTCACTTTTGGTACAGGTTTTTTGCATCTGAACTTTTTAAATATATCCAAATAAAGCTTGAAATCCATTCTTTTAAATAAACCAAGTGCACTTGATAGCAAATTTGTAAAAAAAATTTTTTAATCTGTATGAAACGAACGCAAGATATAGTCTGTCATGTCAAACGCACATCACATGACTACTTAAACCACCCCAAACTTGTAAACAAAAAGTCGCTATTGTTTCTAAAGGAGATCATTCGCCATTGGGACCAAGTTGTGAATCACTTCAGAAGAGCAGCACGATCAGACAATCATTATCCAGAGGATCATAATATGTAGAACGGCCATAAATCAGGTTGGTGTCGTGATCTCGTTTCTTTTGAGTGCGCATGCGCATTAGCTCGGGCAACCTGAAAAAAATGCAGTTTTTCTTTGATTCTGAGGTTTAGAATCAAAACTTATGAGACAGTTGGTGCTTAATTTTATTGGTGACTCCAAATATATAGCTAAAATATATAAACAAATATGTAAAAAATTAGATGTTTCTCCATTTAGACAGAAACCCCGAGCATACTGCCCAAGAGGCATTTGAAAGATGGCCGCCAGGACTTTGCACTGTTACTTGTGATGCATTTATTTGATCAAAAATATATTACAAAATAGCAATATTATGATTTTTTTTGCCTCATTACCGTTTTACATCATCTGATCCTGAAGTTTGCAGACTTGACCTACATAAAAAAACTATAGTAATTTATAGAGTGACTAGTGTTTTTGAGACATACTATAGTAAAGTAATATAAACCAACCGCCCATTACTGTAAGAAGATAATATAATAAAAATACTAACACAACACTAAAATACACCACAGTTTACTGTAGAGAAAAATAAAGTAAACTACTGTTTTTACAACAGTTTACCAGTTAGCACTGCTGTAGTATTCTGTTGTAGAGTGTTCCACTACTATAATATAGACAGTATAATACACTTTACTGTAGTATGATTTAAAAACACTTCATTTTTACATTCATTCATTCATTTATTTTCCTTCGGCGTAGTCCTGTTATTCATCAAGGGTCGTCACAGTGGAATGAACCACTAACTTATCCAGCATATGTTTTACAGAGCAGATGCCCTTCCAGCTGCAGCCCAGTACTGGGAACAACCATGCACACTCATTCACACACATACACTATGGGCAATTTAGCTTACCCAATTGACCTGTACCACATGTTTTTGGACTGTGGGGGAAACCAGAGCACCCAAAGGAAACCCACGCCTACACAGTGATTACATGAAAACTCCACATAGAAATGTCAACTGACCTAGCCGGGACTTGGGCCAGAGACCTTCTTGCTTTGAGGGGACAGTACTAACCACTGAGCCACCATCACCCCCCAACCCCCCCCACCCCCAACAAAAAAGTATATTTACTATAAACTAATATATATATTTTTTTCAAAACAGTTCTGTTTTTATTTAATTTGAATGTTTGATCAATTTATTGTGTATAAAAGTATTATTTTATTTCTAAATAAATAAGTGTAGATGAACATAAAAGTACAGAAACTTACAAGCAAATATAGAAAAAAAAATACTATACAAACAAACAAGCATACAAAGTAACAAAATGCAATCATACCTGCATATATAAAATAAAACTATATGGACTTCCAGATTTTTGAAAGCTAGTATGCATGTTAGATACACATTTTCAGTTTTTTCTTGTGATTTTTATAACTTTCAGATGGCAAAGTATTTTCCCCAGGTATTTTCCAAATCCGAATCACATTAAAAACATTTAACATGGCTGTGTAGTCATTAAGAAAACGTTGAAGGGCTAGATTAAAATAAACTTTCTTAACACAAATAAAGGCCTGCAAAATATGTCCAAGCGTAATTCAGATGTATATGTGGTGACTTATTTTACCCATGTAGTTCTCAGACATCCAAAAAATTTATTTAAATCATGTGATGGATTGATGGAAGGGCTTCTAACTTGCTTGAAATGAACTTACAAATGGAAAAAAACGGCAAAGGCAACATCTAAATCTTTAAAAGAAACTCAGTGCCAGGTGGTTATGGAACACAGTAACCTCGTATTAAAAGAACATCAGTGTCTTACCAGCAAACCCACAAATCAAACATAAATACTGAGCAGACTGTCACCAAAAATTTCAATAATTCATAACATCAGTGCAGTGCACGGAAATTAAATGTGAACCTGCAAAAAGAACATTATTAGGTAGAGCGTGTGCTTATGAATTACAGACTTTTTCTCGGTCAGGGTTTGCTTCTGGCTAGTAATTCTGAGAATGCATAGACTCAGCAACCGCAGAACCTCTGTGATCTGTGGGCAGTGGGAACTTTCTTTTGGAACAAATGTAGTACAACTTTTCACAGTTTCAAACTTCCCCACTTTTCTCCACTGAGTGAAAGTGACACACTGGCTCAGCTCCAAAACCTATGAGTTACTTTGGCCTACATAGACAGAGTTCTAAACCAGCATCTGAGCTAAACATCAACATAAGTGACTGATCTGGAACACTCTGGAAGCAGCAACTCTGTCCATGAAGATCACAAGGGATTTCAATATAGTTTGGCCTTAGCATGTTAGCTAACAATGCTAATAAGCATCTAAATACAAAACAAGCACAAGCATTTGATATACCAAAGAAATTGACAACCTTAATAGCGAGACATGTAATGGCTGTTATTGTGATGTGGTAGTTTGATTAATTAGCTTTGAAAAAAGAATGCACTTAATGTTGCCCTCTTAGCCCTACATTGCACTTCCTATTGTAGATTGGTGACAGACATGCCAACAACTCACTGTGTAGCTAATAGAATTCCCTTATAATCTTAAAATTCAAGATATTTGGCCATAAACAACGTGCATGCCTCATATTTACGTTTACCGGCCACTTTTTTAGGTACACCGGGTTGGACCCCCTTCAGAACTGCCTTAATCCTTCGTGATATAGATTTAAAAAGATACTGGAAATATTCCTGAAAAATTTTGGTCCATATTAACATAACATCACACAGCTGCAGCAGATTTGTCGGCTGAGCATCCATGATGCAAATCTCCTGTTCCACCACATCCCAAATGGTGACTGTGGAGGCCATTTGAGTACAGTGAACTCATTGTCATGTTTAAAAAAACAGTCTGAGATGATTCACGCTTTACTACTGGAAGTAGCCACCAGAAGATGGGTACAGTGGTCATAAAGGGACGGACATGGTCAGCAACAATGCTCAGGTGGTGCTAATGAGCCCAAAGAGTGCCAAGAAAATATCCCCCACACCATTACACCACCACCACCAGCAGCCTGAAGCATTGATACAAGGTAGGATGGATCCATGCTTTCATGTTGTTGATGCCAAATAATGACCCTTCCATCTGAATGTCGCAACAAAAATTGAGACTCATCAGACCAGGCAATGTTTTTCTAATCTTCTATTGTCCACTTTTGGTGAGTCTGTGTGAATTGTATCCTCAGTTTTCTGTTCTTAGCTGACAGGATTGGCAGCCGGTGTGGTCTTCTGCTGCTGTAGCCCATCTACCTTAATGTTCAATGAGTTGTGCGTTCAGACTTTCTCTTCTGCATACCTCTGTTGTAATGAGTGGTTATTTGAGTTACTGTTGCCTTTCTATCAACATGAAGCAGTCTGGCCATTTTCTTCTGACCTCTGGCATCAACAAGGCATTTGTATCCACGCAACTCCTGCTCACTGGATATTTTTTCTTTTTCGGACCATTTTCTGTAAGCCCTAAATATGGTTGTGCGTGAATATCCCAGTAGATCAGCAGTTTCTGAAATACTTAGACCAGCTCGTCTGGCTCCAACAACCTCTTCACGTTCTGATTCACTTAAATCACCTTTCTTCTCCATTCTGATGCTCAGTTTGAACTGCAGCAGATCGTCTTGATCATGTTTAAATGCCTTAATGCATTAAGTTTCTGCCATGCGATTGGCAGATTAGAAATGTGCGTTAATGACCAGTTGGACAGTTGTACTTAACAAAGTGGCTGTTAAGTGTATATCTTATCACAGAAGCAGTGAGTTAAGTACTACACAACAGCTTATTTTTTGTCTATAAGAGCATAAGCACAAATGTAATGTTGATTTCATTCAAGAGTTCTACAAATAATGATAAGTTTAAACATTCATTCATTCATTTTTTTGTTGGCTTAGTCCCTTTATTAATCCGGGGTCGCCACAGTGGAATGAACCGCCAACTTATCCAGCAACTTTTTACGCAGCGGATGCCCTTTCAGCCGCAACCCATATCTGGAAAAAAGTTTAAACATATTGATGTCTATTATGATCATTTGCATTGCAAAAATATAGCATATAAACCTCATGTTACCTATAAGGCTGGGCCGAACTTTTATGCTATTTCTGCACATAATTCAGTAAAAATAAATTTGTGGATTTAGGCAAAAAAAAAAAATTATAATAAAATAAATAAAATAAAATAAATTAAAAGTGGTCAGTGGTTAGCACTGTCGTCTCACAACAACGTTGCTGGCTGGGCCAGTTGACATTATTGTGTGGAGTTTGCATGTTCTCCCTGTGTTGGCATGGATTTCCTCCAGGTACTCCGGTTCCCCCCACAGTCCAAAGACATGCACTAAAGGTAAATTGAATAAACTAAACTGTCTGTAGTGTATTTGTGCATGTGTGAACATGAGAGTGTTTGCCAGTACTGGCTTGTTGCTGGATTGCGGCATCCACTACGTAAAATATATGCTGAATAGTTGGCGGTTTATTTCGCTGTGGCGACCTATGAAATATAGCCTTATGTAAATTAAAATGAATGACTAAATGAAAATTAAGAGTATAGGAGCTGAAAACATAACAGATAAGATTAAAACTATTTTTTGTCACTTTTATTCAAGGTTTACAATGTAGATCTAATCAGAACTACTTGTTAAACAAGTCTAAAGTATCTCTCATACAATACATCAACTAAAAGACAGAAAATATAAATTTTACAAACTGTATCAATAACAAAACATCTAGACCTTTGCATATTACAGTGGTCCGTCGTTAATTGCAGGGGTAACATTCTAAAAATAACCTGAAATAGGTGAATTATGCGAAGTAGTCAGCTTTATTTCTTACAATTATTATAGATATTTAAGACTGTTAAAGTTAATGTAATGAACTGAAGATTCATTTATTCCGTATAATGCTATGTTTAAACATGTCAAATTGCACACACACACACACGAAAAAAAAAAAAAAACACAAAACTGTAAGGCCATGAAAGGTAAACCGTGCTCTAGTGAGGGACCACTGCGATATAATAATATAACAACAAAAAGAAATCAGTAAATTCCGTATATTGAATGGCAGGCTCAAATATCTGGAGGTTTCTGCACAATTCTGCGCAGACAAATTCCATCTGGGCAGACCTATATTGCTCATGCTTTTTGTTCTTGATTAGATTGTTCTTTTGACCCGCTATGCCTCTATTATATTCAAATCTGGACTCTGTGGAGGCCATTTCATGATTCTCTGTGTTCATCATCATCTTTTTCTTCTTATTCGTCTCCATGTATGATATCACCCTATTAGCTGTGAGTTTGGGATCATTATGATGCTGAAAAATAAAACTATAACCAATGAGATGCTTTCTAGAAAGAATGACATAATGGATTTAAGCCTGTCTGTGCTTTTCAGGATTCATAATCTCATCAATTCAGATATTACTGCCAACATCACTGGCAGAAATGCAGCCTCAAACCAGGCCAGAGCTTCTAAAATGTTTCACTGAATGCTGCATAGTTGGTCACCAGCTAGACTGACAATAGATGAGCCCTAGCCAGCAAAATCTTAACTTGGCCAGCTTAGAAATTCCTGCTGGCGTAAGCAAGTCTTTTCAGCGGGGACGCTCTATCATAATCATAAACATAAGTTTAAGAACAGAGCCTTACATGCTGTCTGAATGCAGTTCAGTGATTTGGAACAGATCCGCTGTCCTCATTTCCACCAAGTTGCAGCACCCAGGTATATTTTCCTCACCCTATAGTCTACTCTATTACATGCTTCGGCCGTATTGTAAATCTTTACAGCCATGACAATAAAGCTTTGTTGACTCGTGGAGAGGGAGAGAGAAATGCTTTGTGATGGGTTTGCTATGTTGTCTCTGGTTTGTGTGTTTCTCTTGGCAGCAGGGCTCGTTATCCGTGCGGCTGCATTGATCTTTCCCCGCTGGCTGGCCTTACCGCAGCACCTTCACGGCCCATGGCCAAAGCCATTAGCACAAACATAAAGCCCACAGACACACATTCTCCTCACACATACACACAAACCCCTATAGATTGTCATAGACTCTGTTGGTATGATCTTTTGTCTTGAGTTGCAACTTCTAGTTCGGAACCGCCGATTTGGACAAGAATGTTCTGTCTGATGTTGTATTAACAAAATAATAATAATTTCCTTATCCGAAATATTTGTTAAAAGAATGCTAATTCAATCGGGTAAAACCATCTCACAGAAGGGTTTCTTTGTGAACACAGACTAGATTTTCTATGGCATATAAGCTTTCAAAACATTGTAAAAGTCAGATAATACATACTGTATGCAACTGTTTTAAAGGTGCTGTATGCAAGTTTTTGACTTTTCTAAAGCATGAAAAGACACTAATATGTTTGCAAATATTTAAGAAACATGCTATGTGAACAGATATTCTGCTTTGAAAATGTGTTTTCCGTGCCAGAACGCTGTCTATGTTTTGGTTCATTTAACCCACCTAATGCCAGTTTAGCCAATTTTATTTTAGCACCCTGGGGAAACCTCATATTTTATTCATTCAGTCAGGAAGGCTCTTGAAGTGTGGGTCTGTGACTGAAAAACAACCTCCGGTGGACAGTAGCAGACTCCAAAATGAAATGCAGATTCAGGTTACATTGTACCCCTGTGTCATAGCAACATGCTACATGATATTTGCAGTAATAAGCACTTTGGCTGTTTGCATAGGACGAAACATGACAGAAATTTAAATACAACCATTAAGAAGCACAGAATAGTACTTACTCTGCTCCAATAAAATGGTAATGTTTATATTCTAATTAATACATATTAAACCTTTAACATTATTAAAGGGTCACGAAACACCAAAACACATTATTTGAGCTGTTGACAGTCGTATATGTGTCCCACACTGCTAAAAACACTATTAGGACACCTATATTTCACTAAAAAGTGTAAATTGGTTGTTTTTGCGTTATTTCAAGCAAATTCGTACTTCCGGTTTGAAACGAATTTTTGAAGCTGCATCACGGCCATGACATAATAGCGTGAGTGCAGACTGGGCGTCTGTGCCAGAGTGAGTCTTATTACGTCTTACAGTGTGTTGCATTAATGCATGAGTAAGGCTTGGTTCAAACCAATCAGCGCGCTCTATTGTGCAACTTCATTAATATTCATTACTGTCAGAGTGTAGACGGCAAAGACGCCACGTTGTGTTTGCAAAACAAGCGTGAAGTGTTGCTTTTATAGTTTGCTGCAGTTAAGTTTCGTTTTCATTTTCTCTCTGTGAGAGCTCAGTCTCACGTGTGGATTAACAGTGTACGCGACGCTCGACAACAATAACTTACGTGTCTAAGGAGGATTATTGTTTACCTGAGAGCTGTTCTCATCTGCAAACACTGAGATCCAGATTCGCTTGTAGTCTCCTCTAAATAAAGACGCGGCTCTAGTTGCTGGTGATTGTCCTGTCTCTACAGATTTGCTAAGTGAGCGACCAGCGCTCTTTGTTTATTCAGTTCGTATTTTATTCGTATCAAACAAACTATTGCACCGAGTGCAATAGTTAGCACTAACAGTTACAACCAAACCATAACCTCGTGTTGGATTTAGTGACCGGAATAACACACGCGGCTTTCTGACGCTACCTGCCGTGTGTATCTAAGTTTCCGGGAAATGCTGAGTTTTTTTTTCTCTCATTCGCCGTGTGGTATCAAACATTGCATGAAAAATACACGCTTAGAGCAGCGCCTCGAATCAAATATCACGTTTGTCGGGAGGGACATTAATGAATTCCCTGAATGAAAGAGCCAAACTGCAGTTAAAGTCCACCATTTAATAATTTGGCAAATAATTCGACTACAGATGTCCATGTAAACACAGTCACATTGTCGGCTGTGGTTGTGTGTTTTGACTCTGAAATTCAGCGTGCCCAAATAGACACTCCCATACCAAGCCTCTTTTCTTCCTCCGACACTCCCCCCTAAACAGAGCTGGACACGCCCACTTTTCTGATTTTTTCCAAAGTAGAGGTGTGAAAACACACTGCTGAAACGAGGGGGTTTCATGGCCCTTTAAATGTAGATGCTGAATCACTGATATGTGTTGGCTTGCACAGAGATGTGTTGAGTCACATCTCTAAAGTTAAATTTTAATAGGTTTATTTTATCTTCAAGATATGAGGTGAACTATCTGCTGCTGCTTTCAGTAGTACAGCAATACATGTCTTGTAAAATGGCATTCTTATGGCATAATCACATTATTAGCATTTAACATTGAATAAAGCACACAAGGTGTACCTGATGTGATCATTGTCAGTTTATCCTTTTGTTCAGCTGCAAGAAATAGAAGCTGTTTCAAAAATATAGATTTCAGGTGTCCGTTAGGACAATATAAAACCTGTTAATATGGAAAATATTCCTTCTGTCATGTATAGTTGTGTTTAGTTAGAACACAACTTAAATGAGCCTTTAGACTCTATAGTTAGGCACACTTCTGTTAATGTTGACAATCTGGCAACCTACCCTTTCATGTGTTTTGAACCAGGTGTGCAATACCTAGTTTAAACTCTGGGTGTCACACTTACATACTGCACCTTTACATTTTATTAATCACGAGAATAAAAATAAACATAATTAGTTTGTTTCTATTTTTATGTCATCAATTTTATCAACTTTATTTCATTTTTCATCTTTTTTTAAATAAATACATAGAGCCATTAATCAATTTTAAAATATATTTTAAAATATATTTGTAATATTACATATATTTTTATTATTCCATTTTGTTTATCAAATTTCATTTTCAACTTGTTTTATTTTTTTATTTTTATTTATGTTTTTACATAAAGACACTTTAACAGCTTTGTTTTTGTTTGATTTGTTTTGTTTTATGTGAAAAGTTTAGTTAGTGGTTTTGTTAGGTTTTTTTGTTATGTTTTGCAAATTTCATTAACTTTACATTTTTTTTTTTTTTTTACATGAAAAGTCATTAACAAATAGTTTTATTTGTGTTTGTTTAGTTTTGTCACATAAAGAGCCACAAACCTTTGTTTTTTTGTTTGTTTTGTTTTGTAAGTAACACTTTACAATAACAGTACATGAATGTGTTAATATCTAAGTCATGCCACAATTATACATTATAAGCTCATGAGTTCATCTTGGTTACATTTAGCTTAAACTTAAATGTTATGTAATACATTAATTAACAACATATACCAACAAGTAATTAAGGAGGCTGTTGTTCACACATGAACTCTTGGGACTCAAGTTGTAGGTATAGTTAGTTAATGATTGCACGCCTGAACTCATCATTAATTCATAATAAGGTAAAGTTTAGTTTACATTTTAATACATCATTATTCATGTACTTGTTATTGTAAAGTGTTTCCGTTTGTATTGTTAAAATATATAAAGGCCATAAACCATTTTTTTTAGAATAGATTGAATGAATTAAAGACTTTTCAGTTTTTTATTTTTATTTTTGCTTGAACTTACACCAACAACTGTAATACATCATCTATTATGCACTGTAATTGATATTTAAAATAAACTGGTAAAACTCAGATACATCCCATTTATGTGGCTCGGGAAGCAAATCCCAGCAAAAAGGCCTGTGTGTGCGGATTAGATGAAATAGGGATGAGCACTTGAATGATGAGAGGCACGGCGAGAGAGAGAAAGAGTAGAGAACAGGCCCACTGTGTGTTCATAAAGCTCCTTGTAATCCTTACAGATGGATTGGCCTGTTCTGCTCAGGAGGATGGATAAAAGGAATTCAGATCTGGCATCTTCTCTCTACTCCATTACCCTTTCCATAGATTTCAGGTCAAAGTTCGCACCTTGTAAGAGCGGCACACGAGTTGGTTCATGCTGGAATCCGTCACACACCGTACATCTTTTCATCGATAAGTCCAGAGCCAGACTTGAGGCTGGCGAGTGGAGAAAGGTTTGACATTATTTGGGATTACTTCTAAAGGAGCAATTGAAAGATAGAAGGGAAAAGAGCGAACGTTGAGTGAAATGAGGAGAAGGCAGGAGGAGGGAGGGAAGGAACAGATAAACGTCTTGAAGGAGCATTGTTGATGGGTTTCACCTCTGTGTTTGTCAGCAGTAAGGAAGTTTAGTGGACCTGCCCTTGGATGGGCTTATCTGGTATTAGCAGGTCTACTGGCCCATTGTCCCTGCTCAGAGACTCATGGGATGTCCAGCTCAGCCAGCCAAAGCGCGTAACCTCCATGCTTTTCTGCTTTATGTGGATGGAGGGTCATTGGACTTTCTTATCGTTGCTCCATGCGTCCAGCTCTTACCAAGGGGGGAAAACACATAAATCCTAAATTACAGACCAATATTTCTTAGAATAAATGATAAGAATGTATAAATATGTTTGTAAGTACAGTTCCTGAATAGTTCTCACATAAAATATATATAAAAAAATGTTTTATGTATTTAAAGAGCTCATTTTATGGTTTTTTAAAAATGACCTTTCATTCAGTTTGTAACACAGCACTAATTTAATAAAAACACCCAGCTGAGATTTAAATCTGAAAGTGCACCATGTTAAAACTATTGATTCTCTAACAAAATAGTCAACTAAACGAATCGTGTTGGGTTCGGATCTTTTGCCAGAACGCATCAACATTGATATGGTGCATCACCAAATATGTAGTGCCGGATCTGGTAAAACATGAATGTGCCTTTCCCTTCAAACATTAGTGGAGCGCGGGGGGACTAGGACTGATCATGACATGAAGATGATGATCACTGAGAGATGGAGATTTGGCTGTGGGGACTAAAGGGTCAAAGTTAATTTTCACAGCAATATCTCAGTATAGCCAACCAAGTGTTTTGTTTGTTCCTGCCATTTTTCAGATTTTTGATACAGTAATCTATGCTGCAAAACGCGACTTGCCGGCGATTTGCTATTAAAGGTAGGAGCAGCAGAGACTATTATGTGTGGGACTTTGTCATACTCTGACAGGGACTTTGTCAGTAACTGCTACAGTTCATGTGGACCAGTTTCTTCTTCCTCCAGATTATAACATGTAAGTGTAATTAAAGTTTTTGCCTCATTTTGTGTAGTTTGCAATATATGTGTTTAATTGTGTGTTGTAAATTTTATCGCTCCTTGCGGCTTGTAATCACTTTTCTATTATAGATCAGTGCTTGTACTGTATGTCTCAGGTTAAATCTTTATGGAGCTGTTCACATACTGTATTGTGTCCAAAACCACGTTGAAAATTCAACACATGCTTCCATTACCGATTAAAAAAAAATTCTAAACTCACGATCCTCTGCCCTTTGCATTTGTTATTGCCACCATCAGGTGTTTATAAGAAACTTAAAATTTTCAAATTAATTAAACTTTTGCCACTGTGTGGATTTATACTGTATGTGCGTCGTTGATATTACTTGGGCTTAGGTTTAAGAGAGTAATATGCTGGTGTTTAACTGCATTGTTTTAGTGCATTCCTACATTAGGCTCTCACTTTGTGTGCTACTTCATAGCCTTGTTGGGCGTTTCTCTCTGTCTCGCGCTGAACCCAGTGGACCAATTACAATAGACTGGGTCATTAACCAATCAGCTCAGATTGGCTTCGCGGTAAGGAGGGGTTTGGGAACAAATTAATTGCTTAACAAATCTTATAGGAGTCTTTAGGATAATTAGGTAAAAAAAAAAAATATATATATATATATATACATATTATAAGACAATGAAAGGGTTTCTTCAGCCTGTTGTTGGAGACCCCTAAAAACCAAAATATGACATTTTGTAATGCAAAATAGAGGCTCTTTAAAACATCACAGGTCTAGAAGTTAAAAAGAATACTTTAGCACTGTAAAAGCTTTCCATTTTTGACATTTTCCAAATCAAGCTATGATTTCTCACTAGAAAAATGTGCAAGATGGGTTAAATGACAATATTGCAGGAAATTGTGGCTAGATTATAAACTTAAAACACTGAAGTATTCTTTTAAATATGTCTGTTAAAATATTTTTTTTTTCTTATCTTATACACTGTTAGAAAAATGCTTAAATTATCGGTTTTCCATATTCCATATTTGATTCATTTTTTAATTCTCCCCCTTTATTTATACATTGGAATTGCACTATGGGACCTTGATCTTCTTTTTCACCAATTTTTTAACCTTGAAAACTTCAAAAAAGTGACTTTTATTAACATTTTTTATGTTTAAAGATATATTGTCTGGGTTGGTGTTGTATATTATTGTACAAAAACATTGAAATAAGCTGCCAGTCCATTTCTTTTATTTTACATCTCGATATATAATTTTCATACATTATATGATTTAATTTCAAACTATTTAAATATATATATATATATATGAGCGGAATTTATAACTGAATGGAATTTAATTTTCATCCAACGGGAATTGATAAGATCATTGATTTGCTAAAGCTTGCTATTGGTGGATTTCATGTGATTGACAGGTTGCCCTGCCCTTGCACCAGCAAAGTTGCATGAGAGTTGTTATGAGAGCAGTGATGTTATTGAAAAGGGAGGTGAAGTTGTTTTTCCTTAAGTTTATAAGGGCATGTGAAATTAAAAATTATGTGCACTGATAAATGATTTATAATACTTCATATTCCATGGAAATAAGAACTGTCTGTTTTCAGAACAATAGATAAGAATGTTCTTTGTAAGAAGTTCTAAGAATGCATTTTGAAAGAAATGTTTTGTGTCTGGCCTCAGGTTTCTTTGTAGAAGTTGCACAATAAAAATGAAGGCAAGGAAAAACACACAAGGCAATTTTCCAGGAGCAAGAATGAGAGAATGGAACGAACGAGTCATCCAAGGTTGTTTTTCCCCCTTTTTTAGTCTTAGTTTGGAGGTCTGACACCTCTGTCTGAAGCTTTTACAGAACTGCCAGCCTTCCTGATTTAGTTCCCAAAAATGACAGTTACAAAATGACACCTTTTATGACTTCCAAGGCACTTCTTTCAGCCAATTGATAACTTGGACACTGCATGCTGTGATATTGAAGAAAATAGCAGTGTTTTAAAAAAGTTTTTTAATTGGCTTTAATTGCAAATTTCTAAGGCAGTGAAAACATTAAATTCTTAAGTATTCTTCAAAGTATTAAGATATTTTATGAATTATGTGTGTATTTTTTACTGCAGGCAAATAAAATTAACATGAATTATATTTGTGTTTAAACTTCAAGACCTATAAACTAAAACATTTTTTACACTTCAATTCAAATGGCTAAATCAACAATGCTGTGTTCACATGAGATGTGCATTGTGTTAAGTCAATGCAAAGACGCAAATAGACATCCTGCGGTGCGAATGGCGCGAATTGCGCAAATGACGCGGTGTGAATGGAGCGTTTTGCACGTTTGATGCGCTTAACTTGTGTTTCGTGCAAATTGATCAGTTTCAAAAATCTGAACTTCAGCGGACATTCGCACCGCGTTAACCAATCAGGATGCTTATGTGCTTATGACAAAGTGCCTGTTGTTGGTGTCCCAGGGGAAATCCTCCAGCCGACACTAGACAACAGTTCATCAAACTGGGCTCATCTCAGTCAGAAGCACCGCTGAAAGCCTCCACCATCTAGGTTAAGTTTCTGGAGGAGTTCTCACAGAGCTGGGTGCACCTCTGAAAGGATCTAGTGGACTCAGACACTGCTCCAAATGAATCTAAGCTGTTTTTTCAGCCTTTATAAAGCACATAAACACAGTTATTGTCTCAATAAAATCCATGCTAGCCATTTAGCAACGAAGCTACAGTCACCAGGCAGACAGAATTACACAAATCCGCATCTGTTCTAAAGTGAATTTGACGCGCGAATGAAGCGGATTTGATGCGTGAATGAAACGAATAAATAGCGTGATGGTGTGAACATAGCATAATAACTATGGTTTAAAGAGACAATGACTGAAGCCACAAAAATTAGAGGGTCCATTAAATGGCATAACATATTTTCAGCCGAAAAATTTTCGGTGGCCGAAAAGATTAATATCAACACACTTTTAGATTCCCATTGTTGCACATTTCTGCTCTGTGATTGGCTCTTGGATCAATATAGAGTAAAAAAAAAAGTTTTATTGTTATTGACATAAATTTTATCAGGATTCGATTTACAATTGGAATATCATTTATCAGCCCAGCCCTATCTTAGGGCTATTTACCTGCTCACTTTGTCTGTGGTTTTATTTTATTTTTGAGATTGAAATCTCAAATGTAAATTTAAGTCTATCTTATCCATCCTGTAATTCAATGTTTCACAACCCTGTTTCTGGAGGCACATCAACAGTACATATTTTGGATGTCTCCCTTATCTGAACCATTCCTTTCAGGCTTTGGAGTCTCTTCTAATGTTCTGATGCGTTGATTCAGGTGTGTTTGATATGTCAGAGGTTGAAAATGTGTACTGTTGGTGTGCCTTCAGGAACAGGGTTGGGAAACACCAAATCATCTGTCAGTGGAATAAAACAAAGGCAGGACTGTCTGTTTGTCCCGTTTGCGTTGTTGCAGTTTAGGTCTGGCCTGTCTATTAGTATTATTTTCAAAGCCCAGTTCTCACTGCACTTGGAAACACATGACAGATGCAACAGACGCTACACTGAGTTTTGTCGGATCAGTGTACCGCAGTCTCTTGGTATTTGTCAGGTTGTGAAATGTCTAAAAGTGATGTTTGGTAATAGGTTGTCTGTTAGTGTGCTATGCCAAATGGCCTTTAGAAAACACTTTGCCTGAGAAAACACTTCTGGTATAGACCCGCTTTAAATTGCCCTGGCCGTGCCTTGAGGTTTAGCTGGTTTCATTGAAGTGATCTTATGCCCCTGAAGAGCAGTCTTTATGCACTTACCTGTGGCTCTGTTATTATGTGTGCACTAGATTGAATTCTCTTCTCTAGGTATTTGCTGCAATGTAAGTGGACCTCTGCTTCTGTAATTATTCTAAGTGATTCTATAATTTCTCAGGGCAGTGTTGCGTTAAACACTTCCCTCAGACTTTGTTGAACTATGGTTATACATGACCAAAGAGCTAGGGATGTGTTTCTTGTACTGTACAACAATGTAAGTCATTATCTGTAAGGAAATTAACCAACTTGTCATGACTGTTACTGTTTCTCTAAACTGTGGTTGCACCTCTGTCATTCAGTACTAATGGGCTTTCCACATTGGTTAATCTCAGTTAGCATCGTCTTAAACCCTGCTTTTAACTATGGAATTCTTTCACACTTTCATTTAGATGCAATGTTTTAATATGAGCTCATGTATTGAACTCTAGGGCTCCTTTTTCTGCACACTCTTCAGAAATACAGCTGAATATAAGATACAGTTGAAACCAGAAGTTTATATACAGTCTAAAAAAGGTTCCAGGTTCCATTTTCCGTGTAGGCCTTGTTATGGTATATTTGGAAGACCCATTTGTGGCCAAGCTTTCATTTTCTGGCTGATGTCTAAAGACGTTTTCATCAATATTTCTACATAATGTTCTTACTTCATGATGCCATCTATTCTGTGAAGTGCATCAGTCCCTCCTGCAGCAAAACACCTCTAGAACATGATGCTGCCACCTCTAAACTTCACAGTTGGGAAGGTGTTCCTAGGCTTGTATGCATCCCTCTTTGTCCTCCAAATGTAACGCTGGTCATTATGGCCAAACAATTCAATTTTAGTTCCATCAGACCATAGAACATGTCTTTAAAAATTAAATAAGGAGCTGAGCTGAAAGGCAAAGTTCTCGATTTACTGGTCAGTCTACGTTCTTATGCTCACCTATAGCCGAAAATGACCAAAAAGACAAGATCTCGGATACAAGCGGCCGAAATGAGTTTCCTTCACAGGGTGCCTCACCTGTCATTATCCTCACCTGCCATCATGAGATGCATACTAATGATAAAATAAATATTTGTCCACTGGTCTGTGCTGGGCTGCACAGTGACGCAGTGGGTAGCATGTTCACCTCACAACAAGAAAGTCGTTGTTTCGGGCCTCGGTTGGTTCAGTTTGCGTTTCTGTGTGGAGTTTGCATGTTCCCTCCGTGTTTGCGTGGGTTTCCTCTGGGTGCTCCGGTTTCCCACACAAGTTCAAAATCATGTGTTATAGGTGAATCGGGTAGGCTAAATTGCCCTTAGTGTATGAGTGTGAATGAGTGTGTATGGATGTTTCCCAGTGATGGGTTGCAACTGGAAGGGCATCCACTGCGTAGAAAATATGCTGAATAAGATGGCGGTTCATTCCGCTGTGGTCACCTCAGATTAATAAAGGGACTATGCCGAAAATGAATGAATAAATGAATGATTTGTGCTACAAATGCAATTTCTGTATAATTCAAATGATTTTAATCATTGTTATGATCAAAATTGCTGTGTTTTGCATATCTTTTGTTCAATTACAGTGTAGAAAGCGAGCTGAGGCAGCCCGAGCTGTGCCTCATGTCAGATTGCGCAATCCTTTTTGCTGACTCAGTGTATGCTACCAATGTAATGTTTTATTCAAATGTTTTATACATTGTAAACATTTTTATTATATGTCCTTACTTTTCATAAAATAGGTAATGTATTTCACGTATGTCTATCACTTATTTAGTGTAAAATCTGACATAAAGCCGCACTGAAAAGACGAGGTGAGGCAGGCAGTAGCTCTGCCGCACTGAAGAGGGCGTGCATGAGCTCACATTATTGCTCTTCTTCTACGCAGTAAAAATCAATAGAGTCCATTATTATGTTTTGCTCTGACTGGCTGCCAAATTCGCGCATATCAGCTCAAAAATTTCTTTAAATTTTACTTTAAATCAAAACATGAGTAAATAATAGACAACCAATCCCAGAGCTAAAGGATTTGCTTAAAAGGGCGGGTCAGAAGATAACTTGATCATTTCAAAGTAATTGAAGTCATGTCAAGACTTAATTTACAAGTACTGTAAAGGTAAGACCAGTGTGCGAATCCTGTGTGTGTGTGAATGAGAGAGAGAGAGAGAGAGAGAGTGTGCATCTGTCGTGGTGCTGTTTGTTTGTGTGTGTGTGAATGAGAGAGAGCGCATCTGCTGTGGTGCTGAGTGAGTCGCTTGATATAGTTTATACTATTATAGTTGTCTGTAACATACAGCTGGGTGTTTTCTTGGGGACATATTTAATTTCTTTACATTTTACATTCTTCCTTGGCCCAATATGTACCTGCCATGTTTATAGAAAGAATGTTGAAATGATATATGAAACACAATCAGTAGTTGGCAAATATATCGGGTGGATATGTTTGTAAATCTGACCTTTGAATTAGAAAGAGTCAGTGTCTCACTAGCCACAAACCTCACCGCACATCACTGGATCCAACCATGATGTTGTTTTGTGAATATTCGTTTAAACTACATTTTGCGAAACACTGAATCATGGAACTATGTCGGAATTAAGGAAGCTTGTGACTAGTAATGATGCTTTTGGGAAATGCACATGAACACCATTGTAATTTGAACTGGTCTGTTTAGCTTAATGACTATGATATGTTTTTGCAGTATATTCATTAGCTATTAACACTGTTTAAGTGAGAATAATTATATTCCCTCAGTTCTGTCCCCAGTATGATGAGTTAATTCACAGCAGTGAACTGCAGATTTTGTCCTGACCTCGTCTGGCACCGGAGGGGGGAAGCCTGTCTGTCTGATTAACTCAATACAGCCAAACTGACAATGATGAAAGCCAACAGAGGAAAAATTGTACAGTGCTAGGAAACCATTTCTGACATTTGTCTGATGGGCAAGACCATAGGCAGCAGTATATCTCAGAGATTCCACCATTCAGCCATGTGATCTGAAACTGGATTTTTTTTTCATGACACTAACCTATTAGCATTATCTCATCTCTATGCTTCCCTCACTTCCTCTATATCTCTCACTTTCACCAGGTTTTAATGGGTTATCTGTCACTCCTACAGCTGAAAGTCACCTTGCTGTCTCTCTCTTATCTGTTCTTACTGAGAGTGAAATGAAGACTATTTTAAATGCGTTTTAGACATTTCAGTAAATGTCACCGCAAACGAAAAGTTCAGATAACGAGATGAACTATCTCTTAAAGTCTATGATTCGACTGTCCCATCTTTCTTTAAAAGTCATCTACTAATTTATAAAACATGCTTTTACTTTAGCTTAAAGGTGATGTTACACACTCTCTGCCAAGTTTTCATCAGCAAGATGTTGAAAACTTCATTGTGTTTTTACAAAATGTAACACTTGGTAATCGCTGCAGTAAAGATTCATTTTAGAGGCATATCAATCAAATTATTAAGAATATGATTATGTATACACTATATTGCCAAAGGTTTTGGGACACCCCTCCAAATTATTGCAAGAAAAACTTTGTTTCTAGTTTTAACTGCACTATTGGTGAAACACCCTAAATACCCCCCCATCCCCCAAGAAATAAAGAAGACATTATGTAGTTGACTTTATATATATATATATATATATATATATATATATATATATATATATATATATATATATATATATATATATAAAATGATTAATTATATATTTTATTTATACATTTAAAAAATACATTTTACATATTTATAATAAATACATTTAAATATATTTATTTTCAATAAATTATTTTTATTTAATATAATAATAATAATAATAATAATAATAATAATAATAATAATAATAATAATAATAATAATAATAAGAAGAATTATGATGGTGATGATGATGATAATAATAATAATAATAATTATTATTATTATTATTTTTATTATACAATTCTTCTTCTTCTTCTTCTTCTTCTTCTTCTTCTTCTTATTATTATTATTATTATTAATATTATTATTATTAATTGTTATTAACACCATTATTATTATTATTATTATTATTATTATTATTATTATTATTATTAATATTATTATTAATAAATTATTGTTGTTAGTATACAATTATTATTACTATTATTATTATAATTATTATACAATTATTATTTTTAATAATGAATACTCCAATTACTTAATAATATATTTGAGTAAATTTTTATTTCTCTATTTGTACTTTGACTCAGGTGCTTAATTAGTGTTCTTCATCCACCACTGCCTACATTGTAATCCACCGCAGTTTGTAGCAGTTAAAGCTGGTTACAATCCAACTACTTCACCACTCATCAATGTAACATGACTCATAAATTACAGTAGCTGTGAAACATTTGCTAAATTATATATTGACTGTTTCATAAAGTATCACATCCGTCTGATACATACAGTCATCGACACAACATTGTGTGGGAAGACAATCCTATGAGACAAAATTTGCAAACATGTAATTAAATAGCTAAAAATGAGGCCATTTGCTTTTATGTTTCTCATTATTATTTTTCTTAGTCATTGTAGGACCAGAAGTAAATGCATTCATCTTCTTTGCAAAATGTATCAATTGCTGCAAGACAAAAATTAAATAACCAATCAATCTGTAGGTGTTAGAGAGATAGTTGACCCAAAAATGAAAATTCACTCAGTTTACTCACCATAAAAAGGGGTTCCAAATCTTTAGAACTTGCTATTTCTGTTGAACACAAAAAGAGATATTTTGAAGAAAACTGAAAATGATGGCCGACGTGTGGTAAACATGCAAAGAAATATGGATAAGACTAAGGAAGCCCTTTTTAAAGACTAGTTTCAGTATAAAACAATTATTGTCGCATCACCAGGCTGTCCAGATTTTCCTGCAGTTTCAGGTGTGTCATTTTTAACTTTTGACTTTTTTAATGGAAATTGATATCGCATGGTGAACGGAAAGAAAAACCTCCGCATTTCATGACTCGGTGCTTCTTTAAGGTATCACTGCTTACATAGTAGACTTTTAATAAAAGTATTATCTTAATCATATTAAAATCTGAGAATTGATGTCTTATGTAAATGTACTTAGAAATTGTCAATGAAGTCGCGAGCTGTCAAAGACATTCCAACGCCTTTCTGCATGAATCCTTCAATGTTTCAGTAAGTTTGACGTGTTTCCTCCCTAAACACAACGAAAGCGTCTGCTTCGTGTTGTTTTGTCAGAATCCTTGTGAAATACAGCCATACTTTAGAACGGTTAGTTTAAGCAAATTTTATGAACGCGATCATGCGTGTTTAATATGAAGGGAGTCGCTCCCTGCGTAGTCCTTCGGGCGTTATGTGTGTGTACTGTATCTATCTGTGTGTGTGTTTGTCTGTCACGCCCGTGCACAGACCCATACAGAAGCAGGTGCTGCAACTCGATCGCAAAGTGATGAGCAAGTGCCTCCTGAGAGGGGCACCTAAGCCAATGAGGGCAGAGGGGCAGTGGCCGCTCTAGCCACCGGGCCACCCCCCTGTGCACGGCCCTGGTCTGTGTGCGTGTGCGCAAAATTGTTTCTAATTCATAATTAATGTTCTCAACTCACAGCAATACAACTTTACAACGAGTACAAATTTTTTGTATTCAATACATTTATTATTATAATTTTCCAATTTCCATATTTGCAATGCCTGTATTTTGGCATTTTTTTGCAGTCCACTTAGAATCCAACTTGGAAATCAAAGTTTTCTTTATTGGCATTGATTGTTTTAAAATTCAAATGGCACTAACATGCCTGCATTTTAATTTCTGTAATAAATATGGATGTCAAGCCAGGAACTTGATGGTTTATTGTGGGTATGTTGTTTACATGAAGAAATAGTAAAGTGTTAAATAGTTTTTGTCTTGCATTTACGTTAATTTTACATTTGAATAGCCAAAATTACAAGTTTCAGTCTATTAAATGTGATTAACCCCGATTAATCGCGATTAATTTTTTTTAAAAAGTGTGAATAATTCTGTATTTTTTTAAACGATTGCCAGCACTAATATATATATAATATATTAATAAATAATTATTATTATTAAGTGACTATAAAGTCTTCATTATTATTAAGAGGTTAAGTTAATTAATATGGCATCAAATTACGGCTTTTAAATGTTAACATTACTTCGATTATTAACTTAAGGCTTAGTCTGGGAGTTAATCTGCCCCGGACCAGGCTAGTTTCCCAGCATAAGCTGTCAGAGTAACTGAGTTTGAACTATCGTAAATTTGATTTATGAAACCGAATCCGCCATTAATAAACCTGACTTACCAAAATAAGCCTGGCTTTTACTCTAAGCTTGGTTTATGGAACAAGCCCCAGTTCTGAAACAAATAGCGTGAGTAAATGATTCAGTTTTGGATGAACTTTTAATTTAAGTTTTCACAATAAGTCAACCAAACTACTGAATATGTGTAATGGCAGGATCAACAGGGCAAAATACATATTTGAATAGTTAAATTGACATTTGACATGCTATAACTTGAAATTTTCATATTCCAATTATACGTACTGTACATTAACTGGATCTGGATAAACATATGTAGTAATCACACATTGATTATGAAAATTAAGGTAATCGAATGTGCTCAGAGCTCTTTTTATGATTTTCCTCTAGATTAACCTGCAACCCACAGCATCATGTTGCCATGGGAATCAAAGGAGGGATGAAGAGGTTATCCATTGACTCATTCAATCTGCATCACCATCTGCTTTTTGAAACACACACACACACACACACACACACACACACACACACACACACACACACACACACACACACACACACACACACACACACACACACACACACACACACACAAACAAACACAAATACACACACAAGGCATTCGATAATATCTACTGGGCTTTCTGAAATGAAATAATTCGAACAATCATCTCAATGTCGCTTCCCACTTAAATTAAAGCTTTCAAAGGATGTATTTCAAAGTATGTCTTTCTATTTTTCTTAAAATAACCCAGTCTGTATGGGTTAATTAAATATATTCAGCTAAATGTCTGTTTTTTTAAATGTCTGCAATTACTGATCTCTAAATGCTCTTGTTTATTTTTAACTAAAAGGTTTTGAGTGGATCACGCGGTATGGATAGCCATCTTTTTCTCAGACGCTCTGTTGTTATATTAAGACTTTGTCAGGGAGGAATTGAAAAGTTGTGTTATTGATTTTGCCCTTGAATTGACCCTCTGTGTCTGTCAAACACGATCAGCCATCACAGGGTAGAACATGTCCAACTTAACTGATACTGACACACACATGGACTCAACAGGAACTAATGTGAAAAAGTGGGAATGTCAGTCAATGTCTAAAATCCTCAGACAGACATTAGTGATGGATTGTATTGTATCATTCCAAGAACCGAATTAATCAATAAAAGCCTATTCAGAAATAAATGCACAACATTAAGTACTCAAACATTAATCTAAGAGTATAGATGGAAGTCCAAAATATTCATAGTGTTGAGCTTGAAAGCTCTTCACTACTGGCCGGTCTGGATAAAGACTTGTGACCCTGAGATGTTTCATCCTTCTTTTTAAATATCCTGAGAGCAATGAATGTTTTTTTTTTTTTTTTTTAACAGAAAACAGTTAAACAGAGCATCTACCGCGCAAGAATGAGAGATCTACTTTCGCTTTTGGATAGGGAAACCTTTATGCACAGACATCAGTTAGCCTATAAATAATTAATTTCATTTGTTAAGCGCAAATATTTGTTTCAAAACTAATTCTAAATTCAGTTATAATTTCCAGCAAACGAATAAATGAACAATAATAACGAAGTGTGTTATATCCTAAAACACATGCTGTGCCCCATATGGTCTAAAACCTGAAGGAGGGCAAATTTTTAAGCTTGTTTTTACTAAAACAAATATAAATATGGATATAATAAATAATACTGCTAATAATAATAACATTATACAAAAGCAAATTGTTATGAATGAACTGAAAAAGCCTCCCGAGATGCTGTTGGCTAGAAAATAATATATTTTGTAATATTTTAATCCTTTATATTTATATTCTATATATATTCTTATTATATCCTATATATAGGCCTATCCTTAATATTTTTAATTTTTCATATGTAAAGATATTTGAGTATTGCTCTACATCTTGTGTGTAGGCTATTAAGCAGTGTGTAAGCGAAGTGCAAATCTGTGCTGGAGTTTAGACCAGGTTTGTTTTGGTCTAATAAAAAATCTATTAGATTTTCTCAAAATAGCAACGCGTCAGCAGTGCACCTCAGAACGCCTTCCTTTTTAGACCAGAACGCCTGTGGGCGCACATATGAGAGCAAATGCATTTGCTATTTAAAGAGCGTGGCGCAAAATGTCAAAACGACTCTTGCGCCACATTGCGCCGGGTGTATGATAGGGCCTTCCATGTTTGTTAAAGTTGTCACAGTTGGTTGCAAGAAAGCTGATCCAGTTGCAGCAAGGCACAACACAAAAGTTTTATTGATGGAATTTAGCACAATTAGGATGCCAGATGCAGGGACAAGATGGCACTAAACTGATCAGCCAGCCAGGAGTAGGAGCAACAGAGGTCAACACCAGAGCTGGATAATTGAAGCAAGCCATGTAAACTTCAGACTGGCAGATCAAGGATGTCAGGACACAGGTCTGGAAATGTAGATAGTTATGCAAATGTATAGTTGTGGCCACACTGGATTTTTCTCCCCATAGACTTCCATTCATAAGCACGTAAATGCGTCAGATCGAAAATGCAAGCTCATGCGACAAGTTTCGCAGTTCACTGCGTTGCGAAGTTCTAGCTTGGTGAACTCTGACTTGCGAAATTGCATCACTTGACTGCATGAGACCAATCGAGGATCAAAACATGACATCTCTGGACAGAAATTTAAAATCTGGACCAATCGCTTGCTTTTTTAATTGTCTAATCAGCGTTGTACAACAGAATTTCGCATGCTCAAACTCTAATGTGACCGCGGCAAAAGACAGAGCAGCAGATAGGCTACAATAATTATACAATAAAATAATAAAACTAAATCTAAAAGAAAATATTAAATAAAATAAAAAAATTGCTAGTAGAAAGAAAACTAGACCAACTAGGGGAATCGGATACATTTGAAATAAAGACTTCTAGAATCCTAAAGAGAGAAATTTAAACGATCAAAAAGACAACTAATAAATCAACTACTAATACAAGACTGGGAGTAACAGAAAAATGGAACAAAAATGGTTAAAAGGATAAAGCAAGACAGAGATTAGAACACAAAATTAGGTAAACAATAGGAATAAACAAAATTAGTAGCTACAAATAAACAATAAATAAACAAAAGAATCTGAAGAACATGCAAGACGAAACACCATGTAAGAATACAAGGCTAAGCTACAAGATATGCTGAGACAAGCTCACACGCAATGAACCAACAAAAAATTGAGGACATGCAACACAATATATACAACAAAGCACATTAGAGACAGGTGAAAACAATCAGGATGACAACTTAAATAAATAAGTATCTGAAAAGAAGAAAGACAAGAGGAGCACATGACCAACACCAGTAGTGTAAAGTAACAAATTGCGAATACTCAAATTAATGTAATTGATTAGTTTTTCTCAGGAATTGTAATTTACTAAGTAGTTTTAACAATGTGTACTTTTACTTTCCCTTGAGTACGTTTTCAGTGCAGTATCTGATCTTTTACTTAACTATTTTGCTTTAACCTGCAGTCTTTACTTTATTTTTTCCTAGAGTTAAAATGATTCCTCTCCAATCAAATCGCACACAGAAGGTACATTGCATCATAATGAACTACCTCAAGACATGGGCGATTTATAATTTCAGCAAACTGTTTGGAAGCATTAAAAGTGTCCAAGAAGATGTCCAAAACCTTTACACACATTGACCCAGAGACTGGTTAGATGCATGTCACTGATGAGAAGATGACGAATGTTTACTGTATGATGACTGAAATAGCCTTACACACCCAGCAAGCACAATAAGTCAACATGACGTTAGATTGACGTTGTGTCTCAACATCATGGGGAGGTTGCTTTTTATTTAGAAATGAAAACCGTTTTGACATCAAAACTCAATGTCAGGTTGGCATCAATGTACCAAATATCACTGTCTAATGATGTTACAGCTTGACGTTGTGTGGATTTCTAAACAAGTAAGGGTTAGTTACTTGAATGGTTATCATATTTTTACCTAAGTATGATTTTTCAGTACTCTTACCACCACTGGCCAACACAAATTAAGACAAAGCAATGTAAACAAGCACATGACCAACAGAGAAACATTAAACACTGACAGGACAGACAAGACCAGGTCAGGACCATGACAAAAGTTTCTTCATGAAACCATTAATCCCTATAAAGATCTTTTATTTTTGAGAAATGGCAAACTTTCAGTATGTTTCTCACATACGGACATGGATTTTAGGTAATATAGATTACTTTTATGATGCTTTTCTGTCCCTTTTGGCTTGTGAAAGCTCTGGTACCTAATAAAATTGACTAGGACATTCCTCAAAATTTCTCATTTTGTGTCCCACAGAAGAATGAAATGGTTTGGAATGACAAGAAGAATTCATTTCTGAGTGAGCGTCTCGCTGACGGGAGACAGAAAATTGACCTCTGAGACCATTTCATCTCTCCATTTCTCTCTCTCTCTCTCTCTTTCTGCTTTTTGTCACACTAACTAGCTTGTGCAGCAGGAAATGGAACAAGAGTGAAAAGAGAACCAAGAGCGCTTTAAGCACTTGTTAAATGCCAATCAGCAGAAATGTCAACTCTCATGTTGCAGATGTTTCTAAAATGGATTCAGCGCTGTGAAAAAACATCATTCCAAACACTCTGCCTATGAAATTGCTTTCCCTCAGCCTAGATTAGCACTCCTTTCTCACTTCCTTTCCCCCATTTCCCCCTTCTACCGTTTCTGTTGCTCTTTTTTTCTTCTTCGTCTCTCTCTCCGCTCGCAGCCATTACCTGAAATGTGCACTTTCTTTTCTCTCCCACAGAGAGTCTTTCCAGGTTGCTGTTAAGGACAAACTGCCTCATGCTGTCTGTGCTCAGGGGGGAAAATGGGCTAGCGGAGCGTCCAAGTTCTTCTTGACGGGTGTTTGACAGAAAGCCCTATATATTACTTCGCACTTCAGCAGAAAACATATGAAGGTATGTACTGTAGGTATTCTCACATGACTCTCTCATGAGGGAATACAGGCAGAATATCCAAATAACTGATTTTGAAAGGCCTCTCAATGTGACACAAACTATGATCTTTTTTTACTGATTGAAATTCCAGCTGGCGTGTAGTCAAGGTTATAGTCATGTCTGATGGAACAAAGTCTTTGAAAGGATATACTAAAACGAGAATCTTAATTGTATTATGCTTTGAACAATTTGGAAATCCAATTTCTCAAAATTTTTATTCTAAGAAAAGTTTTTAGTTTACAGGTTACAGTGTTTGTTTGTTTTTTTGCTGTAAATGTGTCACTGGTCTATCAGTGGTTTTGAAAACACTATTGGTTGGGTTTAGATAAAGATGTTGGGGTAATCGGTCAGTCAGTCAGTTGACAACAGCCTCTAGTGGATTTACGAGAGGAGAGCTGGCCCTCTCTCCCTCGTAAAACTAATACAGAAGTAACTGAATCTGAAATTCATCGACTGGCCTTTGGAGGCTGGCTCAAGAAAGTTCAGATGTTTACTGACAGCAATGCTAAATTGGCCAGTTTTACAGCTGATGAAAACATGTTTACAGCCTGGTACTAAAGATGGTTTTGGTTCATATAGCTAATATTACTCTTCATGACTAATGTGAGGGGGTGATTTTTTTTTTTTTTATCAGGTAGGTCTCGCTGGTCGCCATCATGTTATTCTGGCTGATTAGCTGCTGAACTTGGCATAAACATCATATTTTTGTTTTGTTTTATGTGGCTTTGAACAGTCAGTTGCCTTTTTGGATTATTTCCAAATTAACAGATAATATGGCATGCTGTGCACTTAATGCTCATGCTCCACCCCTTTGCCCTTGTTTGGTATCCACTGGTCGGTGTGATGATGCTCAAACAAAATGTTGACGGATGGCCATGACTTGTAGCTGCATTTGCGCTCTTCAGAAAATATGGGTGACGTTACAGATACTACGTTCATATCTTTTACAGTCTATGATTTTATTGTCGTTTTTTGTCAAATTAATTTTACACATCATTACAATTTTAACACACTAGGGTTGGGCATCTAAGCTTTAATGCCGATCCGATACGCATCTCGATACAAAGAATACGATCCGATATATTAGCGATACATTTATGACATATTGCGATGCGACAAGATACGATTTACACCCATATCACGATACGATGCGATAATTCAGCACTAACTAATTAAATCAAGTTTATGAGATTATGTAAAAGAGGATGCTGTGCCATTGAATGAGTTTGATTATTTATTAACCAAGCAAAACCAAGACTTTTTTTACAAACTGGCTTTTCTCTCAGAGCCAGAGTGTCAGTTTACAGTAGAGGGCCATTTTAGAACCTATAGCACATATTATTTAAGTATTTTCAAGATAAACAGAATGTATAAGTGCAATATATATTAAAATATATATATTTGCACTCTTTCAACATAAAGGTTGAGCATTGCACAACAAGAATTGTGATTTAACTTTTCAACTATGAAAACAAGTTTTACAAAGATTTATTTTGCCACTGATTATTCAACACTTAAGGTCGTGAACTAGCAGTGTTATGCTGCTTTGAAACATCACTGTCACTGTAAACAACAGGCTAATAAAAATATAACAAACCAGCAATCTTCTTGCTGTGAGGTGGTCAAACTACCCACTGTGCCACCGTGACACCCATTATTTTTATCATTATTATTATTAATATTATTATTATTAATATAATTAAATAAAAATTAACAGGAGGAGGTGTTTAAAACCGCCTAGTGCGGCAGTATAGAGAGGGCGGCGTCCGCAACACCCAGTTATATCCGCGCATAGGGTGGCAGAATAGAGGTCCGCGACACCCGCGCGTCCTCAGTTATATCCGCGCATAGGGCGGAGGAATAAAGGTCCGCGACACCCGCGCGTCCTCAGTTATATCCGCGCATAGGGCGGAAGAATAGAGGTCCGCGACCCCCGCGCGTCCTCAGTTATATCCGCGCATAGGGCGGCAGAATAGAGGTCCGCGACCCCCGCGCGTCCTCAGTTATATCCGCGCATAGGGCGGCAGAATAGAGGTCCGCGACACCCGCGCGTCCTCAGTTATATCCGCGCATAAGGCGGCAGAATACACGCGACACGTCACTTCATTTTCATAACCGGTCACTTTCGTTTTCACATTGGGGTTGAGGGCGGCGTGATCGTCCTCTGCCTAGAGCAGCAGTTCAGCTTGCTCCGGCCCTGCAGATGAACAATGCAATAACATCCGTTATTGGCATAGAGCGCACAAAACTTTTGCGCATGGAAAAAAAACTTGCAATGCTTTTCTCACCACTTTTGGAGCTGGTAGCTACAGTTCAAGCAGTGCGAAAGCCGGTGATGTAGGAACACTGGAAGATGCTTTCACAACAACACCGAGGCGCCGCTTCAAGTGAGATATCAGATTACTCATACTGCCCGCATATTTTATAGATGCGCGGCACATTTTGCAAATTGCATCTGTCCTGTCAAGTCGTCCATCCTTAAATCCATAATGTTGCCATACTTTAGATTTAAAACTCAGTGGGGAATAAAATGTTTGTTTTGCTTCTCGCGCTTTCTGAGGGCGCACCACTAGCTTCATCCGCACACCTGATACACTGAGTTGTAGAGTATGTGTACACATCCGCTAATCCGTTGCTAAGGCTTACTTTATGTAGGTCGATTAAATTATGCGCCAAAAACAGGTTGACAACACTTGTTAATAAATAAAAAATACATTCTATATTAAAAAATAAGCTGTATCTCGGAAAAACCGATGCATCTCGCAAAAACCGATGCATCTCGATTTGCTTCCAAAATTTCATTCATCCTCTGCTGCTCAACCGATGCACTCGCATCGTGCACGCGCATGACCGCGTATCGATACATATCGATTAATCTTCCCATCCCTATAACACACACATTATTTGTATTAGATTAGATTTTATATTTCTAGCTTACCATATTAATAATATACGTATAACGTTTCTTGTTTCTAGTTATTAGTATTTGTTTCTCAATTATTAGAAACAATTTTTAATAGTTTAGTTTATATCAGATGTCAAACTATCACACAGCTGTGCTAACTTAGAGGGTTTTTGTATATAATGGTAATTACTGTATTAATTAGCTTCCATTTTATTTGGAAGGGGTTTAATCTATAAATCTAATTCATTTTCACTTTTATTAACAAAATTATAATTGAAATGAATAATGATTATCGGTTACTAAAATCATCATGTTATATATATCTGCTACACGGATGATGATTTACTGGTAAAAATAGCCTCAAAATCTTTTGACCAGCTAAATAAATTTAAATAATTAAAAAACTTAAGCTTCATCCTACACATTCACCCTGACAACTGCAGTCTAATTCATTCCCTAAAGTCTTGTCAACTTTTGATAGCTTGCATTTATACTTTCAAAAGAACAAGTTACCGTTCCAAATCTTCCTGACGTTTCCTTGAACAGACCTGGCAAATGTTTGTAATGCAGAGATCAGATTGCATTGTAACTTCATTTTCCATTTGCATGTTTTGTCAGCGTTTAGCTTTTGTTCGCTGAATTCATTTGCTCCGAATGTCTTGGGGAGAATGAAATTTTCTTTCTCCGAGTTTTTTTTTTCTAAGACCCATTTGCATTTGACTTTGTACCTGCTCAGCTCTCTCGTCGCTGTTTGTATGCCACTACTTGCTAATTAAATGCTAAAATATTTATGTTTGAAAGCCTGTTTTGTTCAGCCACTGCCTCTTTTTGCAGAGAAACTGTTTCAAAAATAGTCAAGAGGTTGATTTTGTGAGCCTTCACCTTTTGGTCACCTTAAGCAGCAGAATCAACAAAAATGAAAATAAATGATATCAGTCTTTATATATTATAATAGATAAGCTATTACTTTTCTTTTCCTTTCTTTTCCACTTTAACTACAGTTTATAGTCCATCTTTACTATATCATAAAATTGACCTATAGCCTGAAGAGTGGGTATTTCTTTATTTGTTTATTATTTATTTATTACGTTTATTATTTATTTATTTATATATTATTTATTACGTTAGTTAGTTACTTAGTTAGTTAGTTAGTTAGTTAGTTAGTTAGTTAGTTAGTTAGTATCCAACAGTGGTATAGTTTACTAAAACTACAAACTACAACCATAAAGCACCATTTCACAAAGGTGTTATATGAATATAGACACTCTCTGATTTTCAAAGGATAGGTATAAAGTAAATACAAATGTAAATGGAATCATTTTCACAGATCAGATAGATATCCAAGCAGAGAAAACACATGAAGAGTATGTAAAGAGACCCAAAGAGTCAACAGGCACTGCTATACATTTACCTGTTGCAATGCAGCATCATGCGGTTGTTTAAATAGCAAATACAGGGGCATGCTGGCCTAAAAAGGATGTGTGATAAGATGCATTGTTGACATGTTTCTATATCGAGGCAACTGATATACACAACGCCATCGACCAACTAAAAGCTGATCTAAAGTCAATGGCCAGTTTTTTTTTTTTTTTTTTTTTTTTGTTATTTAAAGAGCCAGTTAGGAATCCATGACGTGCATACATGTACATGTTGCTTACCACACACACAGGGACACATGAACATCTTTACATATGAAAATTATTGGATAAAGGCAGGGGTGGCCAACCCTGTTCCTGGAGAGCCACCTTCCTGCAGATTTCAGTTGCTTTATCAAACAAACCTGAACCAATTAATTAGGACCTGAACACCACATGATAATTACAGGCAGGTGTGTTTAATATGGGTAGCAACTGAAATCTGCAGGAAGGTGGCTCTCCAGGAACAGGGTTGGCCACCCCTGGATTAAGGTGTTACAGATTATTCTTGCCTGCAAAAAAAAAACAAAACAAAAAAAAAACATTTTACTTCCTCCTTGGAGGAATGCCTTCTTCACCTCATGGGGGTTGAGGTGTGTGCTTTAAAAAATCAAGAATTGGATCTTTAATGTGCACATTTGTACCAAGTTCACTCGAGCCATGGACTTTGGTTGTTTAATGCATGTTATGCCCAAAACACACCCACAACCCATTAAGAGAATAAGGACAACCCTTTTAGACCATGAATTTTTCCTATCCTTAAAAAAAGCAAAAGTAGATTCAGACATGCCCTAAGTAAACATGCGCCCTGCACTTTATACCAAGCACTTGGATGCACAATACTGACCTTGCACATTTTGTTTTTCTGTGACATATATTATGATGTGAATATAATTTCACAAGATCTTAACATTGATTGGGATGAGGTTTTTAGGAGAGTGCATCTATACATACATTAAAGCACATAAAAACAATAGAACAAAAGATAAATAATAACAATAATAAAATAAACAGTATAGTCTTCATTGTAGTCTTTAAATAGTTAAACACAATTAATCTTTGTTAAAGTCACAAATGTTATAATTTCTAAAAGAAAAGTTAGTAAGTATTATTTAAGTAAGTATTATTATTATTATTATTATTATTATTATTATTATTATTATTATTATTATTATTATTATTATTATTATTTATATAGCTCCTTTTACAGACATTAAGTCACAGGGTGCTTTACAATAAAAGAAAACCAGAAAACAGGTAAAAGAATACAGATCCATAAAGAAAACCTATTAAAACCTATTAAAATCCAAGAACAAAAACTCCTATGTGAAACCAGCTCAATATACTGTTAATTAAAAGCTTAACCAAAAAGATAATTTTTAAACATTTTTTAAAAACTTCAACTGATTTCAGAGTTCTCAGTGCTAAAGGGAGAGAGTTCCAGAGCCATGGGGTCACAACACTGAAGGCACTGTTAGTCTTAAGATCACCATTAGTCTTAAGACGTGTTCTTGGAATGGCTAAAAGCTCTTTGGCAGAAGACCTTAGAGACCAGCCACAGGAGTGGCCATGTAAAAGATCTTAAATATATACCATAAATCCATATGTAATTCCATATGTAATTACTAGAATCTTAAAATGTACTCTAAAACTAATGGGGAACCAATGAAGAGCCTTAAGCGCAGGAGTAATGTGCGACCTCCTTCTAGTGTTGGTTTTGAATGCAGCCTTGCAGCTGCATACTGCACCACTTGCAATCGCTCCATAGAAGATTTGTTCAGACAAGTGAACAGAACATTACAATAGTCCAAGCGTGAAGAGAAAAAGGCATTGATTAGCACCTTCATCTCTTCTTTTGAAACAATATTTCTGATTTTTGTAATGTTCCTCAGATGGAAAAGCATGTACAAACATAAAATACTTTACCATGGCTTAACATGGCTACTAAAACAAAGCTCTGTAAAAGATGACACCCAGATGTCTAATGTCAAAGCAATTTGAAGATGATAAACACCTAAAATCTTGCCTAATCATTGCGGTGATGTTATCTGGAGCAAAAATCAACAGTTTTATCAGGGTTCAGTTGCAGAAAATTATCTGCCATCCATTTGTTAACGGAGACTTTATAGTGAATTTAAAAGAATAGGGTAGGCAGATGCATACCTTTTCATAGCATAGACAGTTCTACTTTTACCTGTTCCTTCCCCTTGCCTTTTTATTCTCTCTCTGCCTGTTTTTAAGACAAATGCCCATGGGTGACATTTTAGTTTCTGAGTTGTGGCTTCAACAGGCACCATGTCTTCCAGTGCCAAGCTTTAAATACCACTGGGGCCAAAGTCCTGCCAGAGCCGTGCTTAAAGACAAGGTCTCTTCAAGACCCTTTCTCCTGCACCAGCTTGATTTTCCATATTTTAGTATACAGCAGAGAGGGTGAAATTCCCCACTGACCCTCTTCACGGTCTTTTAAAAAGCCACAGACACAATCAGGGTAATCCTTGCGACACGGTTTGTGCTCACTATATTGAGACAGAACTTGAGAAAAAGCCTTTCAATAGGATAGAAATATGATCCTGCAGTAGCACATGGTTAAAAATACCCTAACTGTGTAGTTTGAATGTAAATTTTTATCAAAGTTGAAGCAGAATTCATATTATGGACTCAATCTGAATACATTAGATTCTCGTATGGTGTCAGCTTTGGTGCTTCAGTTGAGTATTAGTAGACTCTTTGCTGCTTCACTTGAGTATTAGTAGACTGTCTGCTTAATATCTGTTGATACCGCTCCTTCAACAGACATTTCAACTGACTATTAGAAAGTTTACAAGCACATGTCAATTTACACTAACCCTAACCCTAACCTAACAGTCTACTTACAATGAGAATTGTTTGTCATGTAGATGCAGTGTAACTTCAATTCAACAAATGGACCATCAAAATAAAGTGTGACCAAAATCAAAAACCTTTTTCATACAGTTGAAGTCAGAAGTATTAGACTCCCTTACATTTTTAAATAAAATATTTTCCCAAATGATGTTTAATAGAGCAAGGAAATTTTCAAAGTATCATTCATTCATTTTCTTGTCTGCTTAGTCCCTTTATTAATCCGGGGTCGCCACAGCGGAATGAACCGCCAACTTATCCAGCACATTTTTTACACAGCGGATACCCTTCCAGCTGCAACCCATCTCTGGGAAACATCCACACACACATTCACAGACACACACACACACACACACACACACACACACACACAATCACACTCATACACTACTGACAATTTAGCCTACCCAATTCACCTGTACCGCATGTCTTTGGACTGTGGGGAAACGTTTGCATTTTCTCCCCGTGTTCGCATGGGTTTCCTCCGGGTGCTGTAAGCTAAATTGTCCTTAATGTATATGTGTGAATGAGAATGTATGGGTGTTTCCCAATGATGGGTTGCAGCTGGAAGGGCATCCGCTGGGTAAACCATGTGCTGGATAAGTTGGCAGTTCATTCCACTGTGGCAACCCCTCATTAATAAAGGGATTAAGCCAAAAAGAAAATGAATAAATGAATAAATTGTTATGTTTAGAAATGTGTTGAAAAAAATTTCTCTCTGTTAAACATAAATTGGGTAAAAAATATAAACAGGGGGCTAATAATTCTGACTTCAATTATATTTCCTTACCAGGTGGTCTATTTTTATGTTCTCTTTGTTTATTTAGTTTTTTTGCACAATACTGATTGACAATGTGATGTAAAACATTGTTTCAGTATGTCAAAGCTTTACAGCAATACAACCGCGCAGGAGTTTGACTTCTTGACATGAAATTTGTTAATGCAATAAAAACCATTTCAACTACAACAATCAGCACAAAATCTATAACTTTTATCCAACATTTGTTTGAAGATGATCTACATTCGTTGGCGATAAGACCAACAGTCATTACTAGTGCTCTTCCATTTTTATTTTATTTTATTTTATTTTATTTTATTTTTTTATTTTGTTATATTTAGTAGTATGTTTAGTTTTGTTATATTTTATTTTACACTTCTTTATATTTTTTGACCAAAATGTAACACTGTCACAAAATATTTTTATTACAATCATGGCACGGTGGTAAAGAAAAATACTGACTTTTTTGAACAATAAAATTATGTAATTGTAATATGCTTGAAATTGCATACTTCCATTCCACTGTAAAAAGTCTGTACATTTTGTATCTTGTGATTTTTTTTTTCTACTTGGATTTAGACTTTTGAATTACATTATGGGACCTTGATCTTTCTTCCAACAACTTTTAACCATGAAAAGTTTGAAAAAGTGACTTTAAAGAAACAACAAGCAACACAAAATCTATAAATTTTATTCAACATGGTTTTAAGTTGATCAACATTTGGTGGTCGGACCAGTAGCCATAACTAGCGTTAATTTTATTTTATTCATTCATTCATTTTCTTGTCGGCTTAGTCCCTTTATTAATCCGGGGTCGCCACAGCGGAATGAACCGCCAACTTATCCAGCAAGTTTTTACGGAGCGAATGCCCTTTCAGCCGCAACCCATCTCTGGGAAACATCCACACACACATTCACACACACTGTCATACACTACGGACAATTTAGCCTACCCAATTCACCTGTACCGCATGTCTTTAGATGGTGAGGGAAACCGGAGCACCCGGAGGAAACCCATGCGAAGCCAGGGAGAACATGCAAACTCCACACAGAAACGCCAACTGAGCCGAGGTTCCAACCAGCAACCTTCTTTCTGTGAGGCGACAGCACTACCTACTGCGCCACTGCCTCGCCCTTTATTTTATTTTATTTTATTTTATTTTATTTTATTTTATTTTATTTTATTTTATTTTGTTTTATTTATATATTTATTTAGTTAGTTAGTTATAACTAAAGTTATAAGAAAAGATGTCTGCCAAGGTTGCATTGTATCAATATCATGCTGGTTATTGGTTATAACAAGACACTAGTTATATGATTAATATTGCATACACACTAAACTAAAAAAATCTGAAATTGACAGTTTTTCGTATTTTGTGATTTACGTTTTTTTTTTTTTTTTTTTTATTTATTTTTTTCTTGGATTTAGACTTTTGAATTACATTATAGGACCTTGATTTCCAACAATTTTTAACCTTAAAAAGTTTGAAAAAGTGACTTGTTTGAATATTTTAAACATATGAACACAGAATATGGAAACTTAATTAACAGATTTTTTTACATTGTATATATTATGCAAAAACAATTGTTTGTGTACTCAGTAGAATGCCTAAAATCTCTAAAGTTTGGTAAAATAAAAGAAGATTCTGGATCATTTTCTACTAACAGATACTGGTACTAGGTCATGTAATAATAACATTTCATTCATACTACCAATTTTTTAACTATATTTTTGACAGATTTAGAACATTATAGATTTGGTCAGATTGGTCAATTTAGTTTGCACTGATCTGATTCAATTTTAGTGAATTTTTATGGACAGCCTAGAAGCAGGTGTTTTTGCAGTAAAAGACAAAAATGACTTTATTTCAGGCCCTGTTTTGTCCTCTACTTGTGCAAAGTGTCTTTCAAGACTGGAGCTGAAATAGCTATATGCGTATCAACTGGCTACATTCATGTTTCACAGTGTAATGGTGACCTTGCTGCTGTTTTTATTACCCCTGTGCATTGTTTAGGCAGGGGGTATAAATCTATTATATTAAATCTATAATATATAAATATTTGATTGTCCACGTTAGTTATAAACCTATTGTTTTGTAGTTCACATAATCTTTCCATCTCCTGGGTGTGTTAGAAGCCAGCAATATTGAGTTTTTTATGGTTGCTAAGCACAAGAGTCGTTGTGGGATTTTTCCCTGAAAAAAATCACCTGTCGGCCATCTTAAAGAAAAGAATGCATGCATGTGTGTGTTTGTGTGTGTGTGTTTTCCTCTGTTAGAATGAATGTATTGATTCGTGGCAGAGGGAGGCTAACTCGGATGGACGTCCCTTGAGCTCAGAGACAATGAGTAAAGTAACAGATCAATTTGTGCACACGCACACACACTGTGACACACAAACACACTCCAGAGCTTTTAAAAACAGAAAATCAACTAACGTTAATTTTATTTCCTGTTTCTCCCCTCTACATGCTGTTTATAAGGGATAAACTTATTTTAAAGGTGTTTCAAGTGGAGCTACCACAGTATCTGTTTTTTTTTCACTGCTAAAATATCAAGGCCAAAATATTCTCATTATATTTGTGATTTCTTTCAAAACCTTGAAAAAATGAAGAATGTTATCAGCCAAAATTATGAGCCTCCTAACAGCCGAACAATGGGTAACACTTTAGTTTAGGTTACAATTCACGCTTTTAACTACTGCCTTATTACCTGCCTATTATAAAGATATTAACCGTTCATTAGTTGTCATAAAGTATGATCTCATTCTGCATCCCTAATCCTACCCAAAAGCTAAACCCAACTTCTGCATTACTAACTATTAATAAACAGCTAATTAGTAATTTATTAAGCTAGTAGTGTTAGTTGGTTTGTAAATACTGTGAATTGTGGCCTAAACTAAAGTGTTACCAAACAATGCAATCACATTAAAATCACAAGTGAACACAAGAAATATGATTATGCAAAAAAAGAAACATGAAAAACATCTGGAGCATGAAAAATTCCAAAACCACATGCACTTTTAAAAGTGTATAGGACTTTTCACACTATAGTAAACCCTTAATAAACAGAATTTGTCATCATGTTTCGCACTTCTCAGGTTTTAATCCAAGGCATACATTAAGCAATGCTTCATACTGTACATCCACAAACCCCTAATTTGCATATTTGCTGTCACTGTCACTGATTGGATGAACAACCTATTTGTACAATTTCTCCCAAGTCTTGCAAGTTATAAAAAAAATTGTGGCATTGGTCTTTAGTTGTTTAAAGCCTTTATGAAATGCACAAAAGCAAAAAAGACAAAAGTACAAATCAATGAAAACATGAAGCAAATTATCACCTTACTGATCTCTCCAGGTTACATACTCTCCAAGATTTCTTACTTTTCCCTCATCGGCTGCTGTTCACATGATGTGTGTTTCTTGTTATAGACATGATATGAGTCTCGCTGCTCAATTCCTGATTGGCTGTCTGTTGCCAAGCGTCCAGGACCAACAAACAAACACTGCTCCATTAGATGATTGATTGATCCTTTAAAGTCATGGAACTGTTTAAATCAGTCTGGTGCCTTTTATTTTACCAATATAACATTTCAAAATAGAAAAAATCTTTCTAAAATGATGCCTTTTTATAGGACTTTTATATATTTTTTTGGACTTTTTTCACACTATGAAGTGTGCTGTTTTATTGCCAACACTTTATAATAACTACACACTATGAATAATTTATTTAGCATTAGTAAATAGTTAATTCAGTATTTCTTAAGCATTAACTTTCATAAACAGTAGTAAGCAGTTTATAAATAAAGCCAAACATGCTGTGTTTTTGACTTATATGCTCATGCATAATTTGCTTAATAATTGTTTTTTCATACTTTAGTTGATACATTTACACATCATACATTAATGATTCATGTTATTAATAAATTAGGTATTGCATCATTTACAAACCAGTTATTTAAGAGTAACTGATGTTTTTTTTTTTACTTTTTAAATCATTCAGAATGTGTAAGTAAATGTTTAATGCCTGAATAATACGATATGTAAATGTTAATTTGAATAGTTCATTAAGTTAGAGTTAATTTGTATGGTAATAAATGCTTTATTAACACAACTTCATGCAGTTTTGTAACCTATATCTAGTGAGAACTATTTATGGTTTATAAATCTTTTATAAATGACAATTAAAGCCTTCTTTATATTCTAAACAGGGGGAAAAAGAGAAAATAAATGACTTTATTAATTTCTATTAATTTCAAGACACATAAATGAAAAATAAATCTTTGCAATCTTATTTAAAATAAAACTACTGTACAGTTTAAACATCACTGATTAACATTGAAATGTTGTATCATTGTATTGTTTTAGTTTCATCCAATATTATGTTATATTTTGACCATCCTGTTATTCAACAATGTTTAAAATTTACAGTAGTTTTATAATTTTTTTTTTTTTAATAAGATTGCAAAGATGTATTGTTCATTTGATACTGAGCCTTTAACTGTCACTTATAAGGAATTTATAAAGCATGACTAGTCGTCACTTTAGGTCACAAAACTGGAGGAAGTTGATTCATCCTGAATGCACCTAAAATTAAAACACCAACTATTTTGAAACAATTGCTTCAGAAATAATGCTATACTTAATTTAGTAATGAATCATTAACAAAGTATGACAATACAACAATTAAGCACATTATACATGTACAATAAGTCAAGAATTCAATATTTGTTGCCAGCCTGATCACACGAGAAAAAGTAAGTCTTTTTTTTTTACGTTTTGTCAGTTTAGTGGCTAATTCGTATGAATTTGAGTTCAGTCGTAGGAAAAATGTATTATTTAAAAAAAGAGGCGTGGCACCAAACCCCACCCCTAAACCCAATCGTCATTGGGTGATAAGCAAATCTTACTAAATTGTACGAATTCATCAAGCAGCAACCTCCCGCTCTCCCTCATGAAGTTAATATGGAAGTAACTGAAATTGCAACTCATGAAAATACCTCTAGTTCTGGCTCCATAATAGAGCAGATTTCTATTGAGCCCACTGTTAAAATGGCTGACTTTACAGCAGAAAAAAAGGTGTTTACAGCCTGGTACAAAGATCGATTCTGGTGTATATAGCTAATATTACCCTTCATGACAACTGTGAGGCGGTGATTTTTTTTTATAACACATCCATTTCATTTTTATTAAGTTATAGCAAGTCTGCATAATTAAGGACGTGGCCACTTGAGTAACAGCCAGGACTCGCTGGTTGCTGTCAATTCACCTCAGCTGATTCTGGCTGATTAGCCGCTGAACTCGGCATATACATCGTATTTTTTTAAAGTGGCTTTACACAGTTAATTGCCTTTTGGGATTATTTCCTACAATTATCAGATAATATGGCATTCTGTGTGCACTTAATTGTGCTCACAAATCATTCACATGGCCTCCATTTCCCAGGTGAGTGAAATTATATACTTATATACCATCTCTATAAACGTATTTGTTTTTATTTTGGATCATTAATCATTTATAATTTTCTTTAGAACTTGAATGCACTCCTGAATCAGATTAGCTGTAGGCTCTTGAACAATCATCTGAAACATTGTCATACAGTTATTTGCCTGTATTTCATAAATAGCCTTGCGCTTACTAAGACTGTATTTGACGTATTTGGAACCAATTCGCATTTTCCTCTGGTAGAAAAGTATCATAAGAACAATGCTTTGATGCTCAGTATATTACAACAGTGTTTTTAAAAGACCAAACACTTCATTGCTTAAATATACAACCAAGAACATATGGTCAGAACATAAACGAGTCGCAGGTAATGAAGTATTAAGCGTTTCTCCCAAAGAAAAGTCTGTCAAAGCAAAATGCTAGCAGGCGTCTGTAGCTCCTCTCACGCTCTGCCTCTTTGCCCTTGTTTGGTCCCTCGGTTGGTACGATGACGCGCAAACAAAATGGCGACGGGTGGCCATGCCTACTTGTTGCTTTTTTTGTTCTCTTTAGAAACCTATGGGTGATGTCATGGATACTACGTTCATATCTTTTACAGTCTGTGGAATTCATACAAACTGCTTTCTAATGTAGAGTTAATGCTAAACAAATAATTAATTAACTATTTGCTAATGCTTAAAAATTGATTAATAGAGTGTAGTTATTATAAAGTATTGCCTTTTATTAATGAATTAAATAATTAATTTATTTATTTGTTTTAATGATTCTTTTCCTAAGAATTTCTGCAGATTAGTCTTGTAGGTGATATTCTATTGTTGCTTCATTTCTTTGATGCGAGTATCATATTAAATAGGGATAGCCCTGAACGTGTTATGCATTTGCGTGTGCGTAAGTGTTTTCCTGCATATTGAGCCCCTCGGCCATGTGAGCTTCCCCTTGCTGCTCTGCAGAGAAAGCAGGCGAATGAGCGAGAACGGTCGCCGCTCAATCGTTAATATCGATTTGCAATTTGTAAACAGTGGGACCCATTTTAGCAAATGCCAGGCCTGTTTCAGCACAATAGTGTCTGGATTATTTTCGCATCGAGCACCAGAAGAGGACAAAGTGACTTCTCTCTGGTGAGAAGCGAGCAGGAGAGAAACGAAGAGGGCTATTTTCTCTTTCCTTTTCTTCTCTGCCAAAAGAAAGCCGTGCTGTGACTGAGCGGGGAGCCATTTTCAAATGTTTGGAAACAGGAAGAAGACAGGTTTTAGGTCAGGGATGGTTCCGCTTTATAGATTAGCGCTGCCTCTGTCGAATGTGTGGCTGCAGAGCAAAAAATATAACAAGCTCAGTTTTTCATCATTTCAAATGGCACCAGAGAGACTGTGCAAACTAGGTTATAATGGCTGCACCTCAACACGGCTCCTCTGATAGTGAGATGTTCACATTTTGAGCTGGATATTTAAAGAAAACACTGGCATTGCATCATTTTTGGCACAGAAGAAACAAATCTGCGCCTTCTGAAATCTATCAACAAGGCTTTTTTTTAATAGTTAGTAGTGTTTATTCAGTGTTTCCGGTTTAATTACAGTACATTTCATCACATTTTAGGCTATTTTCAGTGTTTCAGTGATAGGTATGAGGGAGCAATGCACAAATCTGGAACCTGGAGGATTATATACCTTATTTAATTACGTATTGTCTAGAGGCTATATTCTAATATTAACTGTATGACCTAAATGCAGTTATCATATGCTTTGAGAGCAATTAAGCAAGAACATATATGCATGCATTTTGTAATATAAGTGCACCTATAGGCTACTCTTGGTGTTTTTACCAACTGTGGGATGTAAATTCTATATTTAAAACTGGATAGATATGAAACATTACTGAACAACGCTAGAAATCTTGGAAAATTAATTGTAAGTTTCATTATTGGCTACTTAAGTATATACTGATGGTCTCAGCTGCAAATCATATCACCGGAAAATCAATGGCAATGAATGGTGTGTAGTGCAGTGGAAAACAAGCTTATCTCTTTTCTTTTATCACCAATAACTGAATAATGTTACATGATTCAATGCTACACTTGGATGTCACATATAGTCTTATGTTGCTTTCATAGCAAAAGTGAAGCTGAATAACCCAAATAAAATATGATCATGTCTTGAGTTTTAATTATTCAATTAGGACAGTAAGGTCTGACTTTGCTTAGATCAAAGTCTTGTCATTCATTCATTCATTTTCTTGTCGGCTTAGTCCCTTTATTAATCCGGGGTCGCCACAGCGGATTGAACCGCCAACTTATACAGCAAGTTTTTACGCAGTGGATGCCCTTCCAGCTGCAACCCATCTCCGGGAAACATCCACAAACACATTCACACACACACTCATACACTAGGTACAATTTAGCCTACCCAATTCACCTGTACCGCATGTCTTTGGATTGTGGGGGAAACCGGAGCACCCGGAGGAAACCCACGCGAACGCAGGGAGAACATGCAAACTTCACACAGAAATGCCAACTGAGGCGAGGCTCGAACCAGCAACAGAAATAATCTAAAGTTTAGAAAATGAAGTCATGGTTCAGCGAAAAAGGAATTAATATTGTGCATGACTCCCATGAGCTTGAATGACAGCATCCATACAACTCTGCAATGACTCAAATAACTTAAGTCATCTGGAATGGCAAAGAAAGAGTTCTTGCAGGACTCTCAGAGTTCAATTGTACTCGGATTCTTTGGATTCTTCAAGATTCTTTCATTTTCAATGCCTCCTCCTTCATCTTACCCCATACTTGTTTAATAATGTTCATGTCTGGAGACTGGTCTGTCCAATCCTGGAGCACCTTGACCTTCTTTGCTTTTAGGAATTTTGATGTGAAGGCTGAAGTACAGTATGAGAAGGAGCACCATCCTGCTGTAGAATTTGCCCTCTCCTGTGGTTTGTAATATAATGGGCAGCACAAATGTCTTGATATCTCAGGTTGTTGATGTTGTCATCCACTCTGCAGATCTCTCGCACGCTCCCATACTGATTGTAACCCCAAACCATGATTTTTCCTTCATTCCTTCAAACTTGATTGATTTTTTTGAGAACCTTGGGTCTATGTGGGTTCCAATAGGTCTTCTGCAGTATTTGTGTTGATTGGGATACAGTTCAACTCTCATTCATTGTTAAAATCTACCTTCTGCCACTTTTCCAAATGTTCAGCTAGAAATCAAGTTATTATTTGTTGCTCTTACGACTGGGATCGGCGGCAAGTTGTTTGTCAGCTAGTGTATGTTTTGTTAGTATGCAAAACTGTTTTGAAATATTGAATCAGAGGTTTTAAAACAATCTAAATATTGAGGAAATCACCTTTAAAGCTATCTAAATTAAGGTATTAGAAATGCATTTTACTAATAAAAATACTAATCAATTAAACTTTAATAATCTAAACTAATAAACTGATCAAGGGGCTGCACGGTGGCACAGTGGGTAGTGTTGTTGCCACACAGCTAGAAGGTTGTTGGTTCAAGCCTAGGCTCAGTTGGCATTTCTGTGTGGAGTTTGCATGTTCTCCCTGTGTTGGCATGGGTTTCCTCTGGGTGCTTCGATTTCCCCCACAAATCCAAAGATATGTGGTATTGGTGAATTGGGTAAGGTAAATTGTCTGTAGTGTATATGTGTAAATGAGAGTGTATGGGTGTTTTGAAGTACTGGGTTGCAGCTAGAAGGGCATCCGCTGCGTAAAACATATGTTGGATAAGTAGGAAGTTCATTCTCCGGTGGTGACCCCTAATTAATAAACCTGTCGAAATCCGAAAAGAAAATAAATAAATGAATAAAACTATTCATTCTTTCATTTTCTTTTCGGCTGAGTCCCTTTATTAATCTGGGGTTGCCACCATGGAATGAACTTATCCAGCATATATTTTACACAGCGGATGCCCTTCCAGCTGCAACCCATCATTAGGAAACATCCACACACACACGCATACACTCATACACCACGGTGAATTTTAGCATACCCAATTCACCTATATCTCATGTCTTTGGACTTGTGGGGGAAATCGGAGCAGCCAGAGAAAACCCACGCATACACAGGGAGAACATGCAAACTCCACACAGAAACGTCAACTGACCCAGCTGATGCTCGAACCAGCGACCTTCTTGCTGTGAGGCAAATGTGCTACTCACTGTGCCACCTCATTTCCGTGAAACTAATCAGTAAAATATTAATCTTTAAAATACTGATGAAAGTTTTGATATTTTTGTGGTTGGAAATTTGTAAAATATCTTAATAGAATATTTTTACCTAATATACATATTTTATGTAAATGTTTATATACATAGTTACTTTTAATAAAATATAGAATGGGAATTTCTATTTAAATATTTATATTATAAATGAATAGATTCTATTTATATTTTGCTTAATGTTTTTTTGCCATTAATAATCCATATTTTTGACCCATGCAATGTATTTGTCACAATGAGCAGCAATTGAACCCTTATAGATGACTGGAGAACATTCACTATCATCCAGACTACAATCCTGTCATAATAGAAACTACAAATCCTGTCATGCACTACACACACACCTGTTTCGGTTCTCCTTTGATTACTCACACACACAGCTGGGAGCTGCTCAAAGACTGATTACATGGACCATATTTACAACACACACACACACACACACACACACACACACACACACACACACACACACACACACACACACACACACACACACACACACATACACACACAGACTTGGCTATGGCTTGTTAGTGCATACCCTGTAACATTACAAAGCGTTTTCCTGGTTTAGTTAGTCTCCCAGTGTTTGACCCCGGCCTTGTTTTATTGTTCATCCTGTCCTTTTGGGGGGTGAAATTTCACTTTAAGACAAAGATAGACAAATCAAACCATGTTGAAATTTATCAATCAGCTGCACTTCTAAGCATTTTTTCCTTAAAAGCACAGTGTACCAAAATGTGTTTTGAATTAGTTTGTTTCCTACTGTTGCAACATAGTTCCATCAACTTGCAAGGAGAGGTTTTTCATGTGATGTTTAAAGTTTTTCTATTTAATGTATAGATGTTAAATTTTAGAAGGTGGCTGTTTTAGTTGGCAAACAGAAACAGGATTTGAGTTACATTAGCTGTCTAAAAATAGGGGTCAATACAAAGGCTAATAATTGATTACCGGTTCATGCCTGATTTTGTTTGGAGAGTGACTGATAAGATATCCATTTGATACATGGAATAGCAGATAAGCCTATATAATTTGCTCTTCTTACTATTACTCTGAACTGGTTCAAACATACAGTGTGCTCAGTAAATCTAATATTGCCACTGTGCAGTGTTATGATTGGCTTGAGTCCCACAGAGAAGTTCTGGGATGATAAAAGGAGAATGAAGGACTATGGAAGCCAAGAGAGAACCATTTCATTTTGCTGCTTTGTTAACTTCGGTTTTGTTAAATCTGTTTGTTTAATCCAAACGTTTTTAATTTTTTTTAAATAAGTGGTTGCTATTTCAGTAAACTGAGTGGTAGTTTGAGCTGGACTGAAATATTTGAGGTATATCTATGGTCCTGTGAACTAAACGAGGTAAGGGTTTAAAGTTATATTCAAGCCATTTATTTAGGAGACAACAAAATCATATATATATATATATATATATATATATATATATATATATATATATATATATATATGAAAAAAAATTAAATGTTGGTTTGATTATCAAAGGTGAATTATTACAGAGTTTAAAATATTTTACTTGCAAATTCAGATTTTTTTTATTTAAAGGCAGCATATGATGAAAATTTGGATATAACTAGGTACAATATGTAGTTTTATCATCGATATCACGAAGTGTGCATCTACAATAGTCACATCTCAGGATTCAATTCAATTCATGTTTATTTCTATAGCTCTTTTACAATGTACATTGTGTCATCATTATCTATGTCTATATTTCTGCATCTATATTTTGCTTGTTTTCATTTTTTCAATTAGTTAAAATTTGTAGCTGGGAAGTATTTATTTATTTATTTATTTTGGTGTGGCCAGAGAAAAAAAAAAGGTGAATCTTTAAAGTTAAGCTCTGAAAAGTCATGTGACATAAGAACTAATTTGAGTAAAACCATAAAAAACCACAACATACTTGCTCATGCTTATTGAACAAGCTCATCATACACAACAAACAAAAAGTTACATGAATTAGGAGCCTTGTAGACATAACACAAAATCTAAGTAATTTTAGCATGTTAGAGTCAAATTTCTGCATATAAGCTTTTTTTTTTTTTCCATGAACAAAATTGTGGCCAGTGAAAATGGCGAGTGGCTAATAATATTGAAAAACTACCGGCCACAGTTTCTGGTGATCAAAAAAGTTAATGTCAAGCCCTGGTCAATATTGAGATAATGGTAAAAGGAAATGGTCATTATTAACATTTTACATTATATAAATTATAACATGATTTCACAGAATTATTAGTTGCAATAATCGACTCTATTACAACTCCAACAGTATAACAATAGGATCAATCAGGGTCCTATAGGTGGACCCAATTCTTATAGGGGGAGTCAATTTCTCATGACCCAGGCAGTGATGCATGCAGGGCCGGCGCGTCCACAGAGGCTAACTAAGCGGCCGCCTAGGGCAGCAGAATAGAGAGGGCGGCATCCGTGACACCTCCCTCACCACCCGCACACCCTAAGTTAAGTCCGCGACACCTCCCTCACCTCATTTATATCCTCAAAAAACTCTGTTTATTAAGTGGTTAAAATTAAGTCCTGCCCAAGCTTTTATATTTGATAAAAAATACAACCCTAAATACATCTCTCTCTGTCCCTTTGTTAAATACAATTATAATTTAGCCTATATATTTTTCCGCAAACTAGGTTGCTCTGGTGACATAAAGCTCACTTACTCCTTCTAGCTAAAATAAACCTCTCTACCACTTCAGTTGAAAAGACTGTTAAAAAAATAATGACAAATGAAGTATGATTATTTTGCACATGTGTATTTAGTACATCAAGCATTATATTATTACCATATTTAAATATTGTAAAAACTAGCTTTTAATTTTAGGAATGACTCTATGGTTATAAATGAGCATATTAAACCATCTCTGGATTATCTCAGAGTTTTTGAACATATTATACTTAAGCCACTTACCTACAGCTGCATATAGCCATCAGAAATCAATTTATCATATTACATCAATGCGCTCTATGGCATCTTTAATCAAATAGAACTCTGTTTGATATATTTTTTATTTAAACATTATATTTATATACAGTATCTACATTATATATAATGTATTCAATGCATTCATGCATTTTTAAGTGTGGCCTAAATCCCTAAACACAACACGTTTTCTGTTTCACCTCTAAATACCCTCAGAACAACCTTGTTTTTTTTGCATTGAACAGAACTGTAGGTTTTTCCCTTGGTATTTAAATGCAGATCTACCAGATACCAGGCTGAAATAAGAACTACGCTGTCGACTTGTGAAAGACAACAATACAGAAATATTCCAGATAAGAAAGCCTGCGGCGGCTAATCAAGGCAACGCAACTATTTCACTCTCTCTGCCTTGTCTCTATATTTCTTCCTGTCAAGACTTTATCCATCTTTCTTATCTCATGCCATCCTTTTTCAAGCGCTTCCACCTCTCTCCTTGTTCCCCTGTGGCCCCATTCGCAGGTGATCAATAAAGTCGCTTGATAGGTTTCCTGTCTTGTCAGGCGTGGAGCTGCCATTACTGTGCTCAGTTACAGACCTGCCAAGTGTATTACACGAGTCACCGGCATCAGGCCCTGATTACATCAGACCCACGAGGATGGAAAGAGCGGGACACACAGGCAAATTCACTAAACAGTTGCATCACATTTTGCAGGCATTATTTTACCTTCATCTTTTTTTCCCCAGCCACACTCCATCCAGTTTGTATTGTACAGTCAATACAGTTGATGACAAAAGTTTACATAGACTTTGCAGTAAATGTTACTTTACTTTCTTTATTGTCCACATGTGGAAATTTATCTTTGGCTTCACCACACAACCACATCAGCGTTCACATTACACGCATCACAGAAAAAACAGGCAACACAAATACATTTAATGTCATCTCATAAATGACATTAAAATCTTAATTTAAAACCCTATACGTACTTAAGACTTAGTAAAATTTTAAATTTTAATGGCAGTCGGCACAAATGACTACATTTACTTCAATTTGTATTTCATTGGAGATAATACAACAAACATTAATGCATAACTCATGATTTTTATTGTTTTTTATTCTTTTTTTTTCAAAATAAACACATATTTCAATTTTTGTTCTTGCAACACACACTGGAAAAAGATATATTTTCTATCTCTGTGAGAACAATTTTATATAACCTGGTGCATAGCATGTTTGTCTTGTTAAAGAAAGTCAGTTAATTAAAATTATATTTTGTTTAAAAAGATATAGCTTTAATTAAAACAAAAAATCACATAAAATATTAATTAATTTCATTAAAACTATTTAGGGTAATGGTTTCACATCTAAATTTGATTACTTGAGCCAATGAAAAAAAAATCATATGCCCTAAACAATATTTTTTAAGTCCATGAAAGTACAAAAAAGCACATTGAGCTTCTGTTTAATCCGCATGCACTAGCCTGTGTGAATAACCTTAAAACTTTACATTGGTCAAAACAAATATTTCTTAGTTGAGCTTTTAATCTAAATCATTTATATGTAACTATGTTTGGATCTTAAAATATATGAATTGAAAAATAAAACCAATAATATTAAACTGAAACAAATGATACATTTTTAATTGCATGAAGTAAAGTTTTTTTTTTGTGCATTTCAAAAAAAGTTGGTACAGTAAAGCATTTAGCCTTTTGTAATGTTGCCTTTCCTTTTCACAACACAGACACCAAATAAAATCGGAAAGTGTTTCGTGTGTAATTTTGTCCCATTTTCCCTGAAAACCTGAAGTCTTAAGGTGTGTAACAGTACTGGGTCTACGTTGATGCATTTTACGCTTCAAAATGTGACACAGATTCTCTATTGGAGACAAGTCAAGACTGCATGCAGGCCAGTTCTAGTGTCTCCTCTTTCTTTGCAGCAAGGACTTGTGTGCAGAAAGCGGTTTTGCATTGTTTCATTGAAATATGCATTGGCGTCGCTGAAAAATAAGGCAGCAACATATTGTGCTCCAAAATCTCAATGCTCTTTTTAGTTTTAATGGTGCCATCACAGGTGTAGGGATGGCTGACATGATACTTACGTTTCAATCCTGATGCTTAAGTGTTTTCAAACATTGCACCAAAACATGATCCGAAACACCCAGGTCAAAGCATCGGTCATTTCAGAAGACCTGCCGAATCTGCTTTTGACTGACAGGGTCAGAAAAATCTCATGTAGCCTAGTGACCCGTGCATGTGCATAAAGTTCCTGTGCTGCAAATGGTCCGGATTCGAATCCCGACATAAATAATGTTACTGTTTTATGACCAAAACAAGACATTTTTAATCACAATTGTGTTTATTCGTATGTCTGACCAATGTTAAAACACGTTACAAGAACAGAGCATTTAAAAACTACCATAGCTGCATCAACGGGTATTTGAACCCATTATCTCAGCATGCTAGTCTGAAACTCTCACCGCTTTACTAAATCACTTGAAACTTCAACTCTTCAACATGGGGTTTAAAACCTCAATTTGCTTAACTGTTTCTTTGCAGACGCTGTTCCAGAGAAATACATTAAAAAATGTCCACTTGGTGTCAGACATAGAGACAGGTTTCAAAACATTTCCAAGCTTCAACACATTTGCTTCGACTGTTTCAATGTTACATGAAGCCTCACTTTGCCCACTACGACACAGAAGTGCAAGTTACCTTTTCCAAGGGCACTGATACAACCCCATACCTAAAGGACTAGACCTTTTATGGATGCTGCTTTTGTACCAAATCATAATTACAATCACATTATGACTTCACCTGTTTCAAATCACATCATTATTTAACCAATTCACCTGATTACTAGCCCTAAATTGCACCTTCTCCAACTTTTTTGGAATGTGCTGCAGGTCTGAAAGACAAGAAAGGTATATTTACAATTGAAATGAAGTTGACTAGGGTGAAGCAGTGACGCAGTAGGTAGTGCTGTTGCCTCACAGCAAGAAGGTCGCTGGGTTGCTGATTCGAACCTCGGCTCAGTAGGCATTACTGTGAGGAGTTTTCATGTTCTCCCTGCATTCGTGTGGGTTTCCTCTGGGTGCTCCAGTTTCCCCCTCAGTCCAAATTGTCTGTAGTGTATGAGGGTGACAGGCTGGCCGGAATGTGTAAAAGAAAAGTCGTTATCATATGGACAAGTCTAAAATGGCTTGTTCCAAAAAAAACAACCCTGCAACCATATGGGACTAAGGCCAAAGAAGAAGAAGAAGATTTTCTGCAATGAAATAAAAGTCTAATTCAATTTAGAAATCACTGCTATCTTTTTTATTGCATTTTCCATAATGTCTCAACTTTTTCTGATTTGGGGTTATACTTATTTTACCAATATAAGAAAGATCATACAAAACGCATTATACATTTTTTTTTTTTTATTTAGTATCGACCTGAACAAGATATTGCATGTACAATACTTTTAAATATACTGTAGTTAGCAATAGAAAGTAATTGATTTTATAAGAATCACTTTAAACAGTAAAATAAAACCTGAAAGATCCACAGCTGTTTTCTATTTGATATATTTATTTATTTGTTTGTTTGTTTATTTATTGGCATCACAGTGGCGCAGTGGGTAGCACAATCACCTCTGGTTTCCTCCACAGTCCAAAGACATGCGGCATAGGTGAATTGAAAAAGATAGATTGGCCGTAGTGTGTGTGTGTAAATGCAAGAGTGTATGGGTGTTTCCCTGTGTTAGGTTGCGGTTGGAAGGCCATCCGCTGTTTAAATCAAAAGTAGGCGGTTTATTCCATTGTGGTGACCCCTGATGAATAAAGTGACTAAGCTGAAAAGAAAATGAATGAATGAATGAATTTATTTATTTTTTGATGATGATTTTTTGAGATCAATTATTTCACATTGAGGACAGCCTGATGCACAACTGTTACTGAAGATTCAAAAACTTTCTAAGTTCTGAAATTAAAAAAAAAAACACACACACACTTGAATGATCATTAGTTCATTCATTCATTCATTTTCTTTTTAGCTTAGTCCCTTTTATTAATCTGGGGTCGCCATAGCGGAATGAACCGCCAACTTATCCAGCATTCACGCAGCAGATGTCCTTCCAGCTGCAACCCATCTCTGGGAAACATCCCTACACACTCATACACACCAATTTACCTGTACCGCATGTCTTTGGACTGTGGGGGAAACTGGAGCACCCGGAGGAAACCTATGTGAACCCCCCCTTTTTGCTGTGAGGTGACAGCACTACCTACCGCGCCACTGCATCGCCCATCATTAGTTCACCCAAAAATGAAATATATTTTGTCATTTACTCATACTATATTTTACTCATACTCCATCTTCTGTTGAACACAAAGGAAGATATACTGAAGATCTTTGGAAAAAAAAAACAGGCTGTTTTACCCAACATTAATCAGATTTTAGTTTTCAACAGAAAAAAGAAATTCATAAAAGTTTATAGCTACTTCAGTGTACATTTTGGTGAAATATTTTAGCTCTAATTTGAAGATCAGGGTAAATTTTACTTAATTTGTATTCTGGGTAAACTTCTGAAGGTAATTCTTCTGTAACCTCTGAAGGGCAGTACTAAAGGAAAAAAACAAAAGATTCAGGCAAAAAAAGAAAAGAAAAAAAGAAATCTTAATTCTTTTTCAAAAGTTTCTCCTGGCTCTTAAATAATCCTTTTTCCTTCTGAAGTATCAGTGAGCTTTTGAATCTTCTGTAACAGTTGCATTTACTGTTTAAGTCCCTTCGTTATCCTCAATGTTCAAGGATGGACCTCAAAAACATACAATAATGCTAAAATCCACAAGAATGTGTAGTACCTGTAGGGCTTTTTATGATGAACCGTAGCAGTTTAACAGTACAGGACAATCTAGAGACACATTAACAACTATTACTAAACAAAAACACAGCTGTGGATCATTCAGATAACAACACAATATTAATTAATTAATTTTCTTGTCGGCTTAGTCCCTTTATTAATCCGGGGTCACCAAAGTGGAATGAACCGCCAACTTATCCAGCACATTTTTTATGCAGCGGATGCACTTCCAGCTGCATCCCTTCTCTGGGAAACATTCTCACACACTACGGACAATTTAGCTTACCCAATTCACCTGCACCACATGTCTTTGGACTGTTGGGGAAAACAGAGCACCTGGAAGAAATCCACGTGAACGCAGGGAGAACATGCAAACTCCACACAGAAATGCCAACTGAGCCGAGGATCGAACCAACGACCCAGCGACCTTCTTGCTGTGAGGCAACAGCACTACTTACTGCGCCAGTGCGTCACCCCACAATATTAATAATTAAGAATTTTGTTTTTAATTCAACTATTATTTTCTCTTCTCATATTTAAATCAGCAACATGCATTCTGTATGATCAGTCTTTTTTTGCTATATAATTAACATTTTACAGATTATCTAAGGTGTATGCAAACTTTTGACAACTGCAAAAAAAGTCATTGTAATTTTTTTTCACACCTACTTTCTGTTTGAATTAGTTTCAGATTACTTATTCCGCCTTTTTCAGATAACTCAGAGCTGTATGTCTGATGAAATTAACGTCATGCTATATTACTTCCCACAGAAAGCAGGAGATTAATGGCATTTTGTTTAAATGGGCTGTTTGTTTATTAGAGGTGTGCAGCGAAGCCATTACCTGTATATGTATTTGCATCAGTTGTAATGACATAATAATCTATTTCTGTTCATGTTTGTTCTAATACCTCAAAGACAACAACCAAAGGCGACATATTACAGTATATTTACAACAATATAAATTCTGCAAAGCTTATCGTTAATCTATATTCATCATTCAAATCATATATAGTATGGTGAAAGTTAGAAATGGTAAACAAAGAAACAAATAAATAACATTTTCACACCAATCTTGCTCACCAGAGATGAAACTAAAAATTAGGTGACATAGTGTGCTCTCTTTAGTTTGCTTATGCTTGTTTACATCACATCCACAATAATATGTTTTCCAGGGCTTACAATTAACACTCGCTGAGCGGAAAATGCAGGTAAAAACAAGCTTTGGTGAGTATGTATACAGTAGGAGTGTCAGTCGCCAGTTGACAGGTACAATTTTTATTAATTACAATGTAATGTAGTAAGTAGTGGGGGGTACGGTGGATCAGTGGTTGGCACTGTTGCCAAAAAGGTCACTGATTCGTGTCCCAGCCGGGCCAGTTAGTATTTCTGTGTGCAGTTTGCTTGTTTTCCTTGTGTTCACCTGGTTTTTGTGCGGGTGCCCTGGTTTCCAGTATAGGTGAATTGGGTAAACAAAATTGGCCATAGTAAATGAGTGTGTGTGTGTGAATAAGTGTGTATTGATGTTTCCCAGTACTGGGTTGTGGCTGCAAGGGCAACTGCTGCATAAAAAATATTCTGGAATAGTTGGTAGTTTATTCCGATGTGGTGACCCCTGATAAATAAGGTACTAAGTCGAAGGAAAATTAATGTGAACGTATTTATATTTAGAGAAGGCTGAATCCAGTTAACTTGTGCAGTGTTCTGCTGCCAAATACGCTTAAAAGTCAAAATACACATCTTTATTTTTTATTCATCTAAACACTTATGTCTAAAAGGAAAGTAAACCATTTGAGAGACATCAACAGCATTATGAAACTTAGCAGACATGGCAAATAAAAAAAATAAAAAAATCGTTGCAAATATGGTTAGTTACTGTAGTAGCATAACTGTTTTAAAAGAGTTTCATTGCTCGCACAATTGTCTGGTAAATTTGATCACATCAATGGCCATTGGTAGGTTGAGGAAAACCTAGTTTCAGGCCCTGTTTGTTTCTATATGTGTAAAGCTGAGCAACCAATCACTGAGCGACTGGCTTTGCAGTCAATCCAGCATTCTAATAAAGGTAGACTAAAACCGGAGCAGTGTGTGATTTAAACTGACAACCACCCAAAAAAAAAAAACACCAGGAACTACAAAGCTACACTCCAACAACCCTTCAGAAGTTCCTAACAACTGTTTAGCCACAATATGGCAGGATGGTATATTGGGTTCAAACAATGTATTATGTAAATATTGTTCATTCATTCATTCATTTTCTTTTCGGCTTAGTCCCTTTAATAATCAGCAGTCACCACAGCGGAATGAACCACCAACTTCTCCAGTATATGTTTCACACAGCAGATGCCCTGCCAGCTGTAACCCATCACTGGGAAACACCCATACACACTTGCATTCACACCCACACTTACACTATGGACAATTTAGCTTAGCCAATTCACTTGTACGGCATGTCTTTGGACTGTGGGGGAAACCGGAGCACCTGGAATAAACCCAATCAAACACAGAGAGAACATACAAATTCCACACGAAACGCCAACTGACCCAGCCAGGGCTCAAACCAGCAATCTTCTTGCTGTGAGGCGACACTACTGCGCCACGATGTTGCCCCATTGTTATTTAATATATTATAAAATATTATAACTATATTTTTTATGAATTATATAATAAGATGCAATAATGTTTATGTAAATACACTGTAAAAATACCAGTATTTTGTGTTTTTCGTTTACTGTTGTGAATTGCATTGTGAGACATTAATCCCTGCTTTGTTGACTTTTAATGTTAAAAATTAAGTTTAAACTTTTATTGTAATTTTTCTACTTTGAGACAAATAACAGAAAAATAATCGCAGCTTATAACCAGGTTTTTGAAGCATAATTTATAACATCAAACCAGACAATATATCACTTTAAAGGGCACCTATTTTACTCCTTTTTCAAGATTTAAGATAAGTCTTTTCTGTCTCCAGAATGTGTCTGTAAAATTTCAGCTCAAAACACACATCAGATTATTTATTATACCTTTCAGAATATATACATTTTCTGCTCTGAACACAATGTAGCTGTTTTTGTTGCCTGTGCCTTTAATGCTAGTTCTTCCCGCCCACCGCTCCGACATGCCTGTCAGAGTGTTCCTGAATCTCCACCTCGGCTGCGTCAGATAAACAGCACAATGAAAGACATGAAAAAAGCAGATCTCATGTAAAGTTTGTGATGAATACTACGGTAAGTACTTTCCCAATGATTATTTAATGTATTTGTTGTCGAGTTAATTCAAGCCTTTCCTCGACGATGAGTCTAGGTAAAAACTTGTAAAACTCATTTTAGATCACATTTGATGATGATTGATGATCACAGAGAGCTCAACAGATCTTTTAATCCCGGTTGCTTTATGCACATCCTGTCTTGTTGATATGATTATACGCATTACTACAGAGACATGTTAATATGCACTGTCAATCAATTTGGAGGGTGGGGAAACTGCACTGCTATACGTCACGTTGTGGTCGGCCTATTTTAATGTCAGGAAATTTAAACTAACTTTAAACGTTAAAAGTTAGTTTTTCTTTAAAAGTTTTAAGAAAGATCAAGGTCCCATAATGCAATTCAAAGGTCTAAATAATAATTAAAAATTAAAAAAAAATCACAAAATGTGAAATATTAAATATATATATATATATATATATATATATATATATATATATATATATATATATATATATATATATATATATATATATATATATATATTTATATAATAAGGTACATTTTCTTTTGTGTCAAAACCAGCTAAATCCACTTGTGCTTTTTTGCAAAAACCTCCAAATCCACCCATTGGGACAAGACATTTAATTAGTTTAAGATGCATTCATTAATTCATTTTCTTGTCGGCTTAGTCCCTTTATTAATCTGGGGTCGCCACAGCTGAATGAACCTCCAACTTATCCAGGAAGTTTTTACGCAGCGGATGCGGAAAGTTCTTTAGCCTAATTATAAATGTGTCAATTACAAGTCGTCATTTTACATAACAGAAATCTAAGTGGGATAATTTTAGAACAGAAATGTATGCATTATTATCAATTTCAACCGCGCTCTTTTATCCTTTTTATTTAATTTTCATTTTTTTGCGCTCCATTGCTGAGTGGGTCTCTAAGCGTGTATCCCATTCAAAAGCCCAGCCAGTAAAGGACACAGAATAAGTGTGATTAATGACGAGTATGGTACGCAGTCGACTCTTACTGTCCTCCAACTGACCTGCAATTATTTGTTTTACAGATGGAAAGTCTAGCCACAACACGATCCAATTTAAAGTGTTATATTATATTACCTCACACCTTGCAAAGAGCGCTCACAGTTCACAGAAACACTTGCGCCTCTGACTGCAACAAGATATCGCGGGGATCTGGTTTTGAATGAAGACACTTGTGAAATAGTCGATGGTAGTTTTAAGATGGTGGCAGGTGAGCAGACGGCATACCTGAGGTCAGTCTGGCAGCTAAATGAATCACTGCCGCGTGGCTTAGAGCACGTTAGTAGGGTGTTATAAATCCCTACAACATTAGCTTGGCTTGCCGACGGGAGGGAGGCCCCATTACACTGATGCATAGTGGTTGCGGGGCCTGTTTCAAGGTCATTAGTGGCACGCTAACCAAGGAGTGCATGTATAACCAAGACAAACGTCCAACAAAAAGGATGATAAGCAACACTATCCATCTTCTGGGAAGACAAGAGGACTTGCTAATAAACCTAAGTAGAGAGCTCTGCTTTGCAGAGGATGTTTGAGGAGCATTAAAAAACATGGGAGGTAGCCTTTATAAACGTGTGTACATGCGGATTATTGATTGTTATGCCGAAGACAGATCCACAAGGGCCAGGAAATGGGTTATTCCTTATTTTAAATGTAGTTGTTTTGTAGCAATTGTAAGGGCAAGTAAATACATTCATTCATTCATTCATTCATTTTCTTGTTGGCTTAGTCCCTTTATTAATCCCGGGTTGCCACAGCGGAATGAACCGCCAACTTATCCAGCACATTTTTACGCAGTGGATGCCCTTCCAGCCGCAACCCATCTTTGGGAAACATCCACACACATTCACACACACACACTCATACACTACGGACAATTTAAATCAGTCAGTAAATAAGTCAACTTTGACAAAAATGTCAGATAGAACCTTGTAATTCTAAGGTGACGACTTGTACACCATTACTAATCATAGTTTAACATTTACCAATGCAATATCAACATCCAAATCCATGCTTGTTTTTGTTAGTTAACATAAACAATATTTTCATTAACTAACCTTAACTAACATGAAGAAAAACTGTACTAAATGTATTGTTCAGTGTTTGTTTATGTTAGTAAATGCCTTAACTAACATTAATACAACCTTATTAAAGTGTTACCGACAAGTCTTTTTATTTTATTTTTCTTATTCATAAAAAAGAAACTCTTTCAGAAGTCAAATTTATAATGGGAATTAGAAAAATGAAGATAATATACACTATTTAACTTTTAACTTTTAATTCATTGTAAGTATAAACATTAGTTAATATTGTGTAATTTGAGCTGTAAATAGCTTCTTGTTGTTTTTCTGGTCATTATTAATTTTGAGTTATAATCAGTAGTTAACATTAGATAGTTCGAGCTGTAAATATCTTCTTGTCATTTTTATGGTCATTGTAGATTTTAAACCATTATAGAAAAACAAAATGCAAAATTGGATATAAAAAGGGGTTTCTTAAAGCTACACTAAAATGATGACAGTTAAGCGTGTTTCTGTATTCTTGCTGTATTATTAAGATATGAATAAAAAAAGTATTACATTTTAAATGTAAATTTTATATATATATATATATATATATATATATATATATATATATATATATATATATATATATATATATATATATATATATATATATATATATATATATAAAATTTACATTTAAAATTTACAAAAAATAAAACAAAAAAAAAGCAGAGACACACATAACTGTATCATCCCGTCGCTTAAGAATGATATTATATCGTTATACCCTATTGTTTAACATATACAGTATGAGCACCAATGTATACAGTATGAAAAAAAATGTAGTTATTTTTTTAAATATGTGCTCTTTTTTACTCTGTACACAAGCCTCCCTTCATCTGTCGTCATGATTTTTTAAAATGAATAATTGTGAGAAAAAAAAAAAAAACAACTAAAAGCATATTCACATAATGAAAATGCGTCCGTAGGTTTTGATAGAGATTTAGACCATATTGCTAACTTTTAAAACCTGTAATGAATCTAGCTTCTGTATTATGTTTTTATTTATTTATTTATTTATTTTTTTTTATTTTTTATGTCACCTTGGAATAATAAGGTTCTATCTGCGTTTGATTTTGATTTTGATTAGTTGAACTATTTTGAGATATTGAGCTTCAAAGTTTTTGTATTCCATTTAGCAAACAGTATGTGAGTAACATTTATTAATTTTTTAATAAAAAGCCTTAAAATGTAAACAAAATTATAAAAAACATCCCATAATAAATTCAGTTAATAAGTAAGATGTCATTTAATAAGAATATGCCAGTAACTCAGTTTTGACAAAAATGTCAGCTAGAACCTTATAATTCTAAGGTGACGAAATATATACTACATTTTGTCTAATCACTCTGTTGAACCCAAAATATTCCATTGCAATATCAGAATGTCATTGCATTATATAACAAATGTCAAACTGAGTGACTTTAGTTTTCAAGAAGAAGCACAAGCACCTTCTGCTTGTCAAATATTAGTGAGCCATGTTCATAATTCATGTGATGAACTACACCTGTGCCTTCTCTGCTAGGACACCTGTGTGAACTTGAGGGAAACTGACGTCATCCCTCTCCTAAAAAATCACCTTGAGACCAGCTGGTTACAAGTCATTCAAATAAATTAAAATAAAAGTGAAGTTAGTTTTGAGCCGGGTCATAGTCTGTCTGCTAAACTGCTGCCCGGATGAACAGGCTATGATTTTGTTGTCATTGATATATTAATTTAGGTCATTAAGGGATGAACCAACAATTTATCCAGCATATGTTTTACACAGTGGATACCCTTCCAGCTGCAACCCTGTTCTGGGAAACACCCATACACACTCACAATCACACCTCAATACTACGGCCAATTTAGTTTATTCAATTAACCTAATGGCGCATGTCTTTTGACTGTGAGGGAGGACGTGAAGGAAACCCACGTGATAGGGAGAACATGCAAACTCTAGCTGGGACTTGAACCAGCGACCTTCTTGCTGTGAACCAACAGTGCTAACCACTGAGCCACCGTGCCACCCAGTGATTTTATTATCTGTATATAAAACAAAGTCTTACAGTAATAATGCTGTGAAATTCAGAGCATTGCTTTCTATCTGTACCTGTGTTCTCCAGGGTCTGTCTGTAAACACAGCTACAAAAAGGGGGGCTGGTCCGGGATGATGCCTCCCTGGGTTCGACAAAGAGCTGAACTGTGAAGCGAGCTGGAGGAGAAATTACAGCCTCTCTGCTGTCTGTTCCACTTCCACTTCCTCATTTGTTATGTCTCTGCCTTGTGTTGCTCCCTCCTCCTCTTCACTGCCTCTGTCTGCAACATGGGACAGAACATATGTCTGAGTCAATGACAACCAAGTGCTGCTCCTCCTCTCATCTTGTAAGACACAAAAAGAGAAAGAAATCCACAGAGTGGTTTAGGAAAGCATCCTCTCAGGTGTTTTTGGGTTTTAGACAGCGTCATACTTCACGAGTCATTAAGATGATTTTTGCGGTGAAGGTACAATTCATCTCCTTCAGCAGTTGTGGGCCTAAAGCAAAGGCACCTTAGTGATAAAGCTGTACAGTGTATGAATTACTGATGGAGGAATTTTCCCTCAGTATCTACTACTCACAGTCCAAACCAGCACACAAATCCTTCTTTGTGAGCTTTTTTTCTTTTCAGCATGAGAAGAATTTCTTTGACAGGAAAAAAAAATGCTTCAGAAAGTGACACAGTGACTATGTTTACATGGACATCAGTAATCAAATTATTTAGCTTAATCTGAATAAGACAGTAATATGATTAAGGTGTTTACGAGTTGCTTTTGAATGTTCCTGTCATTATTTCGTTTTACATGTTACAGCACATAATTCGATTAACATCATTGCGTCACTAGGATATCCCAGTTTCCTCCGGAGTTTCATGTAATTTTGGGTGTTTCATTTTTGATTTGTCAACTTTAACTGTAGTTTGACAGTTTTACTTTCATTCAGGAATATTTCATGCATGCCCCTCATGTACGTAAAACGAGATATTGGATGCGAGTATGAACTGCTGCAAAAGTGTAGTTTTAATGGAATTTGATACCGCACGACGTTGGGGAGAAAAAAAAAAATTTCAAAGTGACTTTTGTTGACATTTTAGTAGTTTGAAAAATATTATGCATTAGACATAATGTATAGAGAAATGAGTCTATAAAAAAACAAAAACAAATGTACTTGCAGTTTATTACACGGTTTTTGTACTGTAATATACAACACCAAGATCAAAGGATTGATCGTAACCAATCATTTAACAGCACTAGTTTTCTTTTTTTGCATTTGGACGATGATGTTTATACTTATGAGCATCATTTTTGCATTGGATTGTGAATAAAAATAATAAATCACAGTGCAAAAAACAAAACATTAATTTAAATAATGGTAATAAACTATTTTTGATACACTTATCGGTTCAATGATTTAAAAATAATTAGAACAATTATCAGATTAGTTTTTATGCCAAATTAAAATGATTTAATGTTTGATTTTGAGGTGAATGATGATGTTGGATTGAAATAACACAAAATACACAAAATATATCATTTGAAACTACTAAAAATGTTACACTGTAAAACCCAAAAAGTTAAGGTAACTCAAATCGATTGGAAAAACCAATTGTAACAAACCATTTAAGTTCAAAAACTAATCCTAATGAGTAGTGTGAACTGAATCCATTTGAGTAAAGAAAGAAATTTGAGCACAGTAAATCCAATAAATAAAGAGAACTAAAACCAATTAAGTACTGTAAAACCCAATAAGTTAAGGCAACTTAAACCGTATGAGTAAACTTTTTTTGCAACAAACCATTTGAGTTAAAAAAACTATTCTATATGAGTACTGTGAACTAACTCCATTTAAGTTAAAGTAATAAGGTATTTAATTAACTCGTTACCTTTAACACTGAGTTCAAAACTCTTTTCAAATGAGCAGAATTAACTTTCAGTCAATTTTTAGTTAACTACACTCATTTCATTTAATAAAGTTGACTGCTGGGTTTTACAGTGTAATAAACATCACTTTTTTTCTCTCTTTTTTTACTTTTCAAGGTTAAAAGCTGTTGAAGGAATATCAAGGCACCATGATACAGTTCAAAAGCATGAATAAATGAAAAAGGAAAAATATTAATCACAAAATAGGTAAAACTGCTAATTTATGGATGTTTTTTAATGGTTTAGAGCCTGGAGCAGTCAGAAGCAGTAAAACATTGCCTATAAAAATACCTCCTAGTATGTATGTAAACGTGAGCCATAGAGCACTCTTCAATATGAGCACAGTCCCAGAGATGTTGTGAAGGTGAATGTTGTGAATAGCATGTAAATAAACTAAAAAAAAGAGGATCTTCTGACTGTCACAGAGTTTACATTCCTCAGCTAGCAGCGATCCATTCCTGGCTCAGGCCTCCCACAGACACAGTGCTGCTCTTACACCTTTATTCTTGACTCACACTATGGAAATCTCCTCTTAGAGTGTGTGTGTGTGTGCGTGTGTGGGGGTATGTGTGTGCGTGTGTGTGGGTACAAGGAAGATCCATGGAAAGCTAGAGGCGAGCAAGGAGTTGTTTCAAAGCTCAAAAGCTCTCAGCTCAAAAGAACCACAAGTTATATTGTTCAGAATGGGGTGTTGAAAGCAAACGTGATGGTCTGAGAGAAGCTTGAGGATGACGTGAAACATATGTTGAGATTTGTCTTTCCCTCCCTATTGTGATGTACTGTATATTTGAGAAAAACACCTTGATGTTAGGCAGTATTTGATTTTTTTTGTCTTTCAAAAAATGATTGGATCATTGTTGTTTAATAGAAAGTGCATTAGTGTCTGTCTGCTTTCTTATTGGCACTAGTTCTTAAAGTCTTTTTTTAGATTATTTTTTTATTATTAGAAAAAGGCAGGTTGTCCGTATTAAGGAAAAATAGGTATTAAAAAAAATGCATCTTTTCAATGTCACACACTCGAATACCCCAAAAAGAAGGTTGTCCATGAAAGAGAATGCACAAGAGAATAAAAAAAATGTAGGCTGCAGAATCTCAATGGTCAACCGGTGCAACACTGAAGCTCGAATTGCTCACCAGTTCAGTTCAGTACAGGATAAAGGTCTTCTCAGAGAATATGGAGTAAAAACTTTTGCACTGACCAAACATTCATCAAATTCAAAAGACTAGAATAATCTTATGAGCCAAGAACTGGTCCAAAGTTTATATTATTTATGAAAACCAGTTTTATTTGCACATGATGCATTATATCGGTCATTAAACATACCTAACACAATTGTTATGTATGTATATATATATATATATATATATATATATATATATATATATATATATATATATATATATATATATATATAAGGGTGTCACGATTTCGATTTTTAATCGAAATTGATCGAAATTTATGCTCAACTTCGATTATCGAATCAAAAAAAAAGAATCGTCGATGCTGCCACGCCCCCATGTCGCATCAGCTTGGCTTGCCAAGTGGGAAAAAAACAGGCTTGTTGAAGTGCTTGTTCAACTGCAGAAGCAGGAGACCCGTCGACAGAACTTAAACCCTCTCCTCTTTCAATGAAGTCGCCGGTGTCGAAGTATTTTGGATTTCCAGTGAGTTATGTTGACAACGTTCGTGTTGTCGACAAAAAAAAAAAAACACAGTTTGCAAGCTCTGCTATGTACCTATTACGGTTGGGTTGATAGACGATGGGCGCATCGCGATCCTCCTCCCCGCACCCGTTGCACATCCGCTCGCGAAAAATACACACTCAGGCCCTGTTTACACTAATATGTCTTTGTTTTTAAATGGCATTTTAGAACGACAACGATCCACATACACTCTGGCGTGTAGCATTTCTGAGCAGCCCTTCCTCACTACTGCTGAAAATGCACATCACGTGACCACACACACTCATTCACACACAGACAGACGCACTCACAGACAGCGGGTCCAGGCAGTCAGCGGATCAGTAGACTGCTTCAATCTTTACTTTTACACTTGTACTTAGTCATTTTAGCGAACACCTCAGATACTGTTGGCTGGTTCCTGTTGGTTGTGCACCTTTTTTACCGACACAGATCACTGCCTATTCACGAGTCCCGCAGAAAAAGTGATTGACAGGTGGTAATTATGTGTGTAACTTACCTTTATTCATTTACTGTATGATTTGTTTATGGGTAAAACAAAGACCATGCAAGTCAGGTAGTTTAAACGGTAGGCTACAAATAATTAATTTGTTATTTAATTAATAATTAATAATAATAATAATAATAATAATAATAATAATTAATTAATTATTCATAATCGAAAATTGAATCGAATCGAGGATTTGGAGGATCGTGTTACCCTTAATATATATACATGTATTTTTTTTTTTGTTTGATGATGATTACATTATTTATTATAACACATCATTGTCTTATTTTATTCTCCATTAACAATAGAACTACCAGAATTCTATTCTACCTGACAAAGTCTTGTCATCTTTTCAAGTTTTAGGAACGACAAATAACAACTTGATTTCTAGTTGATCATTTGGTGTCAAAAGTGGTTTATTTGAAAGGCAAAGGCCTCTAGATTAATCCTATTTTACCAAAATAAAACATGATGCCTTGATTTTACTTTTTTTTTTTAATTAGGACAGTAATGTATAACTTTGCTTAGACAAAATGGTGCAGTGGAAAAATAATTAATATTGTGTATGACTCCCGTGAGCTTGGAGGACTGCATCCATACATCTCTGCAATAACTTATTAATAAAGTCATCTGGAATGGCAAAGAAGGACTCCCAGAGTTCATCAAGATTATTTGGATTCATCTTCAATGCCTCTTCCTTCATCTTACCCTAGACATACTCAATAATAATCATGTCTGGTGACTGGGCTGGCCAATCCTGGAGCACCTTGATCTTCTTTGCTTTCAGGAACTTTGATGTGGAGGCTGAAGTATGAGAAGGAGTGTTATCCTGCTAATAATTTGCCCTCTTCTGTGGTTTGTAATGTAATGGGCAGCACAAATGTTATGATACTGTACCTCTGGCTGTTGGTGTTGATATCCACTCTGCAGATCTCTCGTAACATCAAACCATGGTTTTTCCTTTACCATACTTAACTGATTTCTGTGAGAATCTTGGGTCCACGTTGGTTCCATTAGGTCTTTTGCTGTATTTGAGATGATTGGGATGCAGTTCAACAGATGATTTATCTGAAAAATCTACCTTCTGCCACTGTTCCAAATACTAGAAGTTATTATTTGTTGCTTTTACAACTGGGAACAACAACAAAACATTTGCCAGGTAGTGTATAATTAATAGATTGGCCATTCTGATTATTCAAAAGACTGCATGAATTAAATTCTAAAAGCTTCTATTGAAGTTTAGGAATTAAACTTTGTATGTAGTCATCCTAAACAAAGATCTTATGGTCAGTGCTTAATCTGTGAATTGCGAGGTCCTAGAACAAATCGAGGTTACAGATACGGCATGTTACCCGAAGCGGTGGATGGTGAATGGCGAAAGGGTGTCGCAGGCGGGGGTGTTGTGAACGAAAGTGAAGAGTTGTGGAGTTGCGAAAGAAAGTGAAAGTTTACAGTGGACGGGGAGGAGGGCGGTTGAGGAGAGGGATCGGTAAAATGAGATTCCGGATCAGATTTTAGAGGTGCTGGATCCGGATCCAGCGTGTTTCGGCATTAAGCCCTGGTAATACAGCCTGTAATTGTGTACGAGTAAAAAGACAGCCTCAAAGGTCCATGCTTTACTTTGTCTGGCAAGCGGGAGAGAAAAAATTTACACTATAGTGCAATTGTTGTTTTTTAACATTTGAAAGATGTGTGAAGTATCTTTATGCTATCAAAAAATTATGTTTTTGTTAGAAGAATGTTGCTAGGCTACACAGGCACACAAGGCACAGGAAAAGTAATGGATGCTGCAGTCAATTTGACCATTATGGCCATTTCAAGGTAAAAAAAAAAGTCAGGCTACTGCAGTTATATGGGATCACTGAATAACACATTTTTTAAATGGTCAAAAGACTGTCTATAATGTTAAAAAATAAGAACTGTCCATTTTGATTTCATCATGACTTTAACCTGAGAAAAAACAAAAAAATAAGAGGCATCTTTCCATTTTGAGCTGGATATAAAAGGAAATTAGTTTGTGTGGTATTTTTTTCCTTTTAGAGCTGAAGCAAAGATGTACACAGTAAATCACATTTTATTTCTCATATCAAAAGCTCAGGGGAAAAAAAAAACTGTGTTATGCCCACTGTGAGAGCCAGAAGCCCAGCTTGCAGACTCTGACTACACACACACACACACACACACATACATACCGGACACTCTGTGCAATCCAAGGCTAACTGAATTACTCAACCGATGATTATCACACTTATGTAATTAGATACTATTAATATTTTTGGTGTGAATGGGTCACTGCCATCGATTAATAAAAACTCATTTCTAAGCGTGTTGGAGGCATGTCCTTCTATTAGGCTGAGTGGATGGGATGGAGCTCGCTGCGTCTCAAATGGTAATAATTTGAGAGGATTATGTGAAGTGGGCAGATGTCATTATTGAGCCATAAAAGGTTTCAAGGCTTTTGACAGGGTCTAAATGATTCACAGGCGTTATGATCAGGGATCAAAGCCTGGACAGGGTTACCGACCTCAATTAAAGTTTATCTCACCCAGAATGTTCCACAGACATGTGTTTGTGTGTATGAGCATGTGGGTGGTTGTCTTAAGCATTGAATGCAGTGTTATGCACAACTTAAATCAACCCTTTGTCATCATTTATTCACCCATCTATCTTTCCAATATAGTTTTTGTGAAACACAAAATATGTTTCTTAAGTTTTCATTATGTGTCTGTGCATGTCTGTGTGTGTCTCTAAGAAATGCTGGGTTATTTAACTCCAAATTGGGTATAATATGCACTAACCCAAACATTGGGTTAAATTTGGTCCTATTAATTTAATAAAAAAAAATTAACCCAGCAGTTGGCTTATTCCATATTAAACCCAGAATTGTGTTGAAATCCCCTGGTATTTTTACAGTGTATCTATATTGCTAAATAATGTATATTTATTTTGAATTATTTATTTACTATTTTTAATATTTTTTAACATATGAAAAACAAACGACCAATAAAGTCGTTTGTAATTAAGTAAGTTATTTTATAACCTTGTGCTAGATATTTAAGGAAACAAATAATAGATTTTGCACACATTTTATTTTATACCCTGGAAAGCACTGGTAAATTATATGTAAAAGATACATGATTCAGAGTCCCTAATTATTCATGATTTCTTTGTGATTTGTTTGAGATAAAAATGACAGATTTTGTGGTGGTAATTTACAGAAATTTGCAAACAATTTTGCAATTAAAAAAAAAACATATACACAGTTGAAGTCAGAATTATTAGCCCCCCTTTTAATTATTATTATTATTATTTTTTATATATATATATATTTCCCAAATGATGTTTAACAGAGCAAGAAAATTTTCACAGTATGTCTGATAATATTTTTTTCTCCTGGAAAAAGTCTTATTTGTTTTATTTTGGCTAGAATAAAAGCAGTTTTTAATTAAAAAATTCAAAATTATTGCTAAGCTGTATATTTTTTTCAATAGTCTACAGAACAAACCATCTTTATACAATAACTTGCCTAATTACCCTAACCTGCCTAATTAACCTAGTTAAACCGTTAAATGACACTTTAAGCTGTATAGAAGTGTCTTGAAAAATATCTAGTAAAATATTATTTACTGGCATCATTGCAAAGATAAAATAAATCAGTTATTGGAAATGAGTTTTGAAAACTATTATGTTTAAAAATGTGTTGAAAAAAATCTTCCCTCTGTTAAACAGAAATTATGTGAAAAATAAAAAGGGTGGCTAATAATTCAGGGAGATAATAAATGTGTACTCTTGTTTATTACACTGTAACAGCATCAATAAATAAAGTGTACAGTTACTTTGAATCATCTTTCACCCAATGCAGTTTTTGCTTTGATAAATGATTTATATTATATTATATTATATTATATTATATTATATTATATTATATTATATTATATTATATTATATTATATTATATTATATTATATTATATTACGTTACACTACATTACATTACGTTGCATTATTCATTCATTCATTTTCTTTTCGGCTTAGTTCCTTTATTAATCCGGGGTCACCACAGCGGAATGAACCGCCAACTTATCCAGCATGTGTTTTACGCAGCGGATTCCCTTCCAGCTGCTACCCATCTCTGGGTAGCATCCATACACTCTCATTCACACTCATACAAACAATTTAGCCTACCCAATTAACCTGTGTATGTCTTTGGACTGTGGAAGGAAACCAGAGCACTCACAGGAAACCCATTTGATCGCAAGGAGAATATTCAAACTCCATACAGAAACGCCATCTGATCCAGGCTCAGGCTCGAACCGGCGACCTTTTTGCTGCGAAGCGACAGCACTACCTACTGTGCCACTGTGTCACTATATTATATTATATTATATTATATTATATTATATTATATTATATTATATTATTATATTATATTATATTATATTATATTATATTATATTATATTATATTATATTATATTATATTATATTATATTATATTATATTATCTAAAACAATCATCCAGTTTCTAATCCAGTTTCACAGCAAGCAGCACTAAGGAATGATACAATAGTTTTTGTTCCCTTGGCTCATTGTGATTGGCACAAAGTCTATAAACATCTTATCTGCTGTTTTTTTAACTAAAGTCATACCTGCTGTCCCTCATAGGAATGCCAAACTTTGGACATGATATCAGTCCTTCTGTTGAAGTGTATAAAAGGAATATATGGGCATCTACAATACCATCCATCCAATCCAGGGTCTTAAAAAAAAGGTCCCTTTGGCTTAACAACAACAACAACAAAAAAATCATGCTCCTTGCTTATTTTGCTCAAGCTTGAAATTTTTAGTGCTTAAATTGAGTATTCTTTTTTTTTTTTTTTCTTTTTTTTTTTTTTTTAAAGATGTGACTATAGCAGTGCTTTGATATGCTGATGCATGATGTTATCACAGGAATTTTTATGGTCATTGTTATTAGCCCTCTTAATACTGTAATTGTGTTGTTAAAAAATTGGCTGTGTTGACCAATGACTTGCCTAATTAACCTAACTTGCCAAGTCAAACTAATTAACTAGCTAAGCCTTTAAAACTTTAAAACTATTATCTTGCAAAATAACTAAACTATACTACTGTTATGGTAAAACAATATAAATTAACTATTAGAAATAAGTTATTAATATGGTTATGTCTAAGAAGGTTTTGAATTATTTTTTTTTTTTTATTAACAGGATGACTAATTTTGCCTTCAGCTGGATATGCATGACATTATTAACGAGTCTGGATTATATTCATCACTTGAAATGACTACAAATACACAACGATAACTAAAATAATATGTAATGGAATATCATATTTATTCATGTAAAAGGGTTTAAAGTTTTTTAAGTAATTCCCAATACATACTGTATCACGTTCATGTCAACCAGTTTTTACAATCTAGATTTCTGATGGATATATTCCACAGTTTTCCTATACTGTTCATATATCAGTCTGAATACTTTTACATTATGGAGGTCAACGAGTTTTGAATGTCTTTTCATATTGACTTGAAAGCTATTTCTGGATCAGGCTGTCAATGTTGATTACCGTTTAACCGATAAATCACTGGCTTTGCTTGAAAGCTAACCTGAAAAGATGCATCTACTGTCACACAGATATGCTTTAATGACAACGTTAGGGAGCTGGAGATACGGTATACACCCAAAGCAACAATTGTCATCCCAAAACCAGCGTGAAGAATTTATTTCAAACACAAAAAAACACTGCTCAGTGGTTTGGCAAAATCAGATGACCACTCATCATGAATAGAAATCAGTCCCTATTGAGGTCCCCTCATGCACCCCATCGAGCTCCATAATGCTCCCATGATTACGCTTTTGACCAGCCATTACCTGTCAATAAATTATTCAGTGCTGTCATAGGCCGGCCTGTAGGAAGATGGCCCATTGTGTTCTCATCAAGCCTGAATTTTTACATGTCCTTCACCTCTGAGGGATCAACCCACTAATCATGCTATACTTTCCTCCTCCATCATCCAAACAGACAGCACCTCTGTCTGAAACATGCAAATAAGAGGATGGGGGCACCCCGACTCTTGTACTATCAAACATGCTATGACACCTCCATCTGTTCAAAGGCACTTTTGAAAATGAGGGTACGTGAGAGATGAGGTTTAAAAAGGTATGAGAGGATAAAGGATGTCATCATTTACTCACCCTCTTGTTGGTCTATACCTGGAAAAAAAGATTTAGTTTTCTTCATTTAAACTGAAAGGAAGAACACGTGTCTAATGTTCAAGCTGCTCTTTTCCAATTAAAAGCAAACATTGGATGTTTAACACAAGGATACATAAAGCAAAATGAAAGAATGACTGGATGCAATGTAATTTTTAACTAAATGACCCAAAACAATGCTAATTCTGTTAATTATATTACTGTTTTTACAGTCCCGAGATGACATTTTATGTACACTTACCGGCTAATTTATTACACTTGTCCAACTGCTTGCTAACGCAAATTTCTAATCGGCCAATCACATGGCAGCAACTCAATGCATTTAGGCATGTAGACATGGTCAAGATAATCTGCTGCAGTTCAAACCGAGCCTCAGAATAGGGAAGAAAGGTGATTTAAGGTGACTTTGCACATGGAATCGTTGTTGGTGCCAGACGGGCTGGTCTGAGCATTTCAGAAACTGCTGACCCATTGTGTTTTCTCAATAAGCTAGTCTGAATGATCAAAGTAATTGAAACTTGAGTTTGAAACTGTAGTGGTTCCAGTGTAAATGACTCACTCATTCAGCTGAATCATTTGGGTGATTCATGTTATCTCTTGATAGTACAGTACGCAGCATTTGTAGGTTGTTGCATAAACAGTGTCACTTTCATAAACATTTATTCAACAGTGGCCTTACTGGACACTGTTTGTACTCTGTTTAATGCTGTTAAAGATGTTATGTTTTGATAGTATGCAGTGAAGTAATTACTTGTTTGCATTATTCCCTAACAGACAATTAAACAAAGAACAGTTTTAATATTAATAATCTAGTTTGCTTCATAACTCTGTAGCATAAATATAGCATATGTTTAATTAACATTTTTCTATAGTGTATAGTTTGTTTAGCTTCAATTTTGAGAACCTAGTAGTTGTAGTTTAGCTAGCTTTATTTTTTTATTAATTTTTTCTCTGAATTTTGAAGATTTTTTTTTATAATGGAAATCTTGCCTTATACTGTAAATTTAAGTATAATAATAATAATAATAATAAAAATAATAATAATAATAATAATAATAATAATAATAATAATAATAATAATAGTGTTTTATGTTATAAATAATTCGTTATTGTACTATCAAAAACTGTACTTGACGAGCACAGAGTACACTTTCATCACTTTTTTTGTAGCTTGTTCAATTCACTTAAATTTGTAAAAATCTGTAAAGTTAAACTTTTTATTTGTTTTGGGTCAATTTGAATAAAATGTGTGGAACACAAAAATAAATTAATCAATTAATTAATTTAAAGTAATCCATTTTTACCACTTCATCTTTATGCATCACATCATACATAGATTTTATAAATTGTATCAATTACAGAATGCCAGAAATTAGCTCACTTAACTCTCACATGGTCACCCACTGAAGCTAAGCAGGGCTGCATGGCTTTTTTCATCTTAGCTTTCCACATGGGAAACCACATGGGTGAGACCAGCAGAGGGCACTCAACCAGCAGCCTGTTTGGGTCCTAATGCCCCAGTATATTGATGGGGACTTTATACTGCTCAAATTTGGCCTCTGTCCATCATGGCCTCCTAACTATCTCCATACCATAACTTGCTTCATTAATCTGTTGCCTTTCCGCCAATCAGCTGGTATGTGGTGTGTGGTCTGGCGCAATATGGCTGCCAGGTGGATGCTGCACACTGGTGGTGGCTGAGAAGATTTCCCCCATAAATGTGTAAAGTGCTTTAAGTGTCCAGAAAATAAATTATTATTGTTAATTATAAATTATATTACAATATATTTTTCTTCACCACAAGTGCTTGTTAAAATTCAACCATTTTATAATTTACCCAAACTTCAAACACAGTATAATTATGAATTAAGTACAGTATATCAAACGCTCTCTCATGGCAACTTTTTGATTCAGCGGCCAATTCGTTTTAAATCATGCGGTCTTATTTGTATAATTTAGAATGATTTGCTTATCCCCCAATGACGGTTGGGTTTAGGGCGGGGTTGATTGCCACGCCTCCTTTTAAAAATCGTGCATTTTACAATCAAACAAATTAGCCACTAAACTGACAAAACGTAAAATAATTACGTTTCCTCGTGGGATGAGGCTGGTATATCTAAAATATGCATGCTTTTTGTTCTACGGTTGTATTTAAAATTCCTTGTTCACGTCTAAGTAAATTATTTTAAAGTACATTACTTTTATAACAATAAAAACTCTTTAAATATCAAATTATATAACAAAATACTTCATTTTTAAGTGAACTGAAATGTACTTTTGTACTGAAGTGTCTCGAATCTTAATTTACAACATATTCATATTCAAATTTGCCTCATTATTGACAACAATGGAAACAGAATGCAATTAGTTCTGGTATGTCTAATCTTGAATATGTGGAGGCAGGAATGAAATTTGACTGTTGTTATCAACAAGCTACATGAACAAACTAGTGAACTGAGACTTGGATAGAGGAAGTGTGTGATAAAGAGAACAGACGGAAAGAGCCATGGATAGATGAAGTTGGTGAGAGAGAGAGGGGGGGGGGGGATGAACGAATTATGATGGCGTTACCAAGGAGAGCTTGACTTTCACAGGATATGATGTATATGTTCAGACAGGCAGTGGAGATTGCCACACTAGTCTAGATTTCAGAGGAGACTTCTGTGGTTCCCAAAGTGCCAAGGTGCCAACATAACCTCATCACATCTCAGCCTCCCTATTGTTGGCTTATAGAGGTCTCATACACAGGCAGGCGCAAAGACCTCTGGGAAATTAACTTTAGATATATCCACAACAAATTCAGCACAGATGGAGCAGGAGTGTCTGGTAACCCATTTTCCTACAGTAATCTCAGTCTCCTTATAGAGCAGTCGTGCCTCTAATATCCAGTCCCCGGTTGTTTCCCTACCATCTCATTAATGCTGTGATTAATTATTAATCAAATGAAGTGGGAGAGAGAGGGGAGCGCTATGAATTTTGATGGGGATTTTTGCTCCGGAATCGTCGGATGATTGTCAGCTGTGAATGGATGCTGAGGATTTGAGGCGTCGTAGACAAGATCAGCTTTTCTATAGTGCTGTAATACAGTATTAAGATGTCCCTTTGATCGCCATAGAAACTGTGTTTAGTCTCTCAATGAAATTCTTTACAATCCATGTAGTAGCTGACAGTCATTTGTCTGCTCTGAAGGCTACCTTTCTAGTTTCTTCTTTGAATCACTTCTGCTACATCACACGAAGGCCATTTCTTAGGTTTCAAATGCCATCCTTGTGTATCTTACACTGCCAATAGCCACCAATCAATAAAATGTTCAGAAGAACAGTTTTCATGCTGCACCCTTGCTTGATTTAGTCATGTATACTTGACCTAAATACCTAAATACCTATTCCTAAATGCCATCTTAGCAGACTAAGAGACCTTACACTGAAAATCAAAAGAAAACAAAACATGATTTTCCTTTTTGTCCAACCTGCTTGCTATATTTTAAGGTGTTGTGACTAAGTTTTTGACTCTTCTAAAGCATAAAATACCTAAATAAGTTTGCTGATATTTAGGAAACATCTTGTTTATCTGAAAAACAATGCTAAAGTCTGACATTCTGCTTTGAAAATGTCAGTTACGTGGCGAAACCTCTGTCTTTGTTTTGGTCCCTTTAACCTGCAATGCCTGTTAAGCCAATTCTATATCAGCACCCTGGGTTGCCTTTGTGGAGAACTGTGTATTTCACTCATTCAGTCATGAAGTCTCTCAGAATATACATCTGTGACTGAAATGTAAACTTCAGTGGACAGTAGCAGACTCCTAAATGAGATTCAGAGTTCCAACTGAGGTGGTTATTAGTTAGTAAAAAGTATAAATACTACAAACATAAACATTATGTGAGCAGGTTACATTTACCCCTTGTCCTAACAACATGCTACATGAGGAGATACAGTACGCTAAAGCAATTTGGCTATTTGCATCAAAACCAAACAAGACAGAAAGTTTAATTACAGCCATTAGGAAGCACAGAATAGTGCACTTACTGCACTCCAACGAAATGGTAAAGTTTATAATCTAATTCATACATTTGAAACCTTTTTAACTTTATTAAATGTACATGCTGAATCACTGATATGTGTTGGCTTACACTGAGCACACATTTCTAAAGTTCAATTTCAGTCGGTTTATTTCATTTTCAAGATCTGAGGTGAACTATCTGCTGCTGCTTTCAAAAGTATACATAGCAATAAATGTCATGTAAAATGACATTCAAACTCACATTATTAGCATTTAACAGTAAATTTAGCACACATGGTGTACCTGAGGTGATCATTGTTAGTTTTCTGTTGTTCAGCTGCTAGAAATAGAAGCCGTTTCTAAAATATAAATTTCAGGTGTCGGTTAGGATAAAAACTGCTTTATATAGAAAATAATCCATCTATTGTGTGGGAATATATTCCTTTTTTATTAAGAACACAACTTAAATCAGCATTTAGGCTCGATAGTCAGACTCACTCCTGTTGGTGTCGTCAATCTGGCAACATTCACTTGTGTGTTCAACAATTGGGTGTCAAACTTACATACTACACCTCTAAATTTAGCTCAAACAACACAATTTTTTAGGGACAACATGAACGTTTAATGTTCAATCCACTTATATTTGTTAAATTAACTTAGTAAATTTGTGTTGGGATTGTGTGGAACCCTACATTTTTTTTAGTGTAGATGCTTTGCTGGTTTTATTCTATCTAGCTCATCTCTCAGCCTGACATGTGCCCCAAATGCCTGTAAATTTAGCTTCAACAAACTGAGAGACCTAATTACAGACCTCTAAATTCAGACCTAAAATACTGTAGTTTGCTAGTCTATCCAATCTATATTATACTATAGCCTGGTTTGAAAACACATTGGCTAAAATGTAATGCTGGTCTTGACTAAACTAAATCTTGTTTAGTCACAGTAATCCCCCAGTCTTGTCCAAAAAACCCTATTACATGCAGTTAGAGCATTTTTACATACAACAGTTTGTTGGATTTAGATGGTTTATACTGCTCTAAGAAATGTCCAAAACTCTCTGAATCCAGCCTGATCAAACTAGAATGCCTAAGGTGCTATTCTACTAGCCTGGACTTAAAACATTAAGTTGATCTTAGGTCACTTAAGATTGTCTACAATAGTAATAATGAAAATAAAATTTGTATTTACATAATGTTGTATGTAAAAAAAAAAATAAAATAAAATATTGCTTATATATATATACACACACACACACACACACACACACACACACACACACACACACACACACATATATATATATATATATATATATATATATATATATATATATATATATATATATACACTCACCAGCCAGTTTATTAGGTACACCTCACAATGGGTAGAGGTTTGTATTAGATATAAAATTTTTATTTCAGAATAAAAAAAACATTATAACATATATGTTAAGATTTATATAATGCATATTAACAGATATAACGTTTTACAGATATAACGTATATATATATATATATATATATATATATATATATATATATATATATATATATATATATATATATATATATATATAGTTAAGCATTAATTGGTTGATTAAATTGCAAACAAAATGCATTAAAATTGTAACAAAATCCACAAACCACTCTTAAACCAACAAACTGCCCAGACTCTCAAGAAGCCATCTAAGTCCATGAAACCTTTTTCCCCCTGTTTTCTTACCCGTGCTTTATTGTTTATTAGTGCATTTAAAACAATGGTGTTTCACCTTGGTGGAATCTCTCTTTTGAGCTTCTCAGCACCTGGAAGTATTTAAGTGGGCTTTACGGCTGATAAGGCAGCGTCTCCTGCTCCCCAGAGACACTCGAGCAAGCTGGAAGCGAAATAAACACAGACGCTCACCGGGTCACTCTCGTCCTCTCGAGTATTTTATTCCAATGCTCACCGCTATCTGCAAATCAATGTTACGACAACTGTCAGGGGATTCCCATCAAGGACAAACTCTTTGCTCTATTGTGCTGCGTCTTTTTGCTACATAAAGTATAAGGAGCCACCTCATGGAGGAACAATGTGGAATGAAATCTTTAAAGAACTGGTTTGCCATTAGATGCTCCTTGAAGAGAGACAGGAGACATCTGTAGTGTGCATATATACCTTTGCACACCTCTAGTCATCGCCCTCAAAGTCCTCTCCAGCTCGACTTCCTGCTCTGCCATCATTGAGGACATGTGTTCAGCCCACTCCAGAGGCAGCTGTGTAATTATGAGATGTGTTAATCAGCTGATGGGATTAGGAGAGCTTCCTTGAGCACAAAGGCTGTTCACAGTGTGGCTAGGTTAGTTATAGTTATTCCACAGATTTTCAGAAAGAACAGTCTTTGCTGTTTTGTATGTTCAGAAAGTGGATAGAGCTGTATAGCATCTGAAGGTCATTATGTGTGTAGGTGTATTCAGGCATGTGCAGAGACATTTTTGAGGGGCAGGGGCACAAGTAAAAATGGTCTTTTTTATTTATTACAATTTTTATAAAATATATATATACCTTATAAAATATTTCAAATTAGAAGTGACCCAAAAATTTACTATATACTTACCCTTAAGTGGTTCAAAACGTGGTGCAAAAAGTGGTGCAAAAAACAAAACAAAAATAATATTTTGAAGATTGTTGAGCATACATACAGTGGGGAAAATAAGTATTGAACATGTCATCTTTTTTTTCTAGGAATAATATTTCTAAAAAAGCTGTTGATATGGAGTTAAACCAGATTTGGGTAAAAACCCAAATAACACAGCCATAAAAAAAATAAAAAATAAATCTGCTTAATTAGTTACGTATAATAACAATAGAATGACACAAGGAGAAAGTGCTGAACCACTGAAACTTATTTAATACTTCATATAAAAGGCTATTTTTAAATGATGGCCGCTTAAAGCAGCCTCTCATATGGAGAATGAATTCACAGGTATTGTTAAGGTGTGATTTGTTTACAGACTTGTGTAAAAATCTTGGTTCTATGGGTCTTGTTTATCAAATCTGATTTTTAATTTGTATTTTATAATGGATTCAGATCAGGCGATTGGCTGGGCCATTATACAGCTCTTCCTTCCTCTACAGAGTTTCCGGTGTTTTGGATCATTGTCTTTCTGAAATGTTCACCCTGGTTTTATCTTCATCATCCTGCTAATGTTGATGTTGGACTGAAACAGCTCATTTTCATTTACACTGACAAAGAGCAGGGTTGCTGAAGAACTGTTGAGAGATTTCTGCTGCTGTCTGGGCTTTCACTGCTTTTCTACACCTTCTTTTCTTCATGTGATCAATGTATTTTTCTCTGTGTCATTTCATTTTATTACACATAACTGCATTTGTAAACTAATTTGAGTTGTTTTCTTTGCATAAAGTATATGGATTTCTTTACTTGTTACCAACATCCACTTGCTTCCATAGTAAGAAATCGACAGCCAACATATCTTTTTGATTTAGATTTGGAACCGGTGGATAGTAATTAAATAATACCTGAATCATTTTTTTTTGGAAGAACTTTCCCTTTAAAGTAAATCTGACATAGCATTTTTGATTTCCTCACACTCGCACAATTTTTTCATATTATTTAATTTTAACCGACGATTACAAAATAATCAATTCACAAAATTTGCAGTCTTTAGAATTCAATTTTGCCACAAGAACAGGCTAAGACATAATTTTTTATGCCACTAGTTTCAAATAGTGTTATACATTCAGAATAAACTACTTCACAAAAGAGAGGGACAAATATTTGGTATTCAACTGTTGTTTTTCCATTAAGTTAGCCTGTATGCCCATGCTATCTTGCTTTGGCTAAAGTTTGTACGTAGTTGCTTATGAGTCATGGATCTTAGCAAGACAAGTAGACATTATTTGCTTTTGGTCTTTTGGATATTTAGCCATAAATCTCAGCCAAAAGAGTAACTAACACAGTATAAAGATGAATAAAGGATGAATTTACTACAACTGCTCATAGTATGCTACAGTAACTGAGGTCAGCTAGTAAAGGTTAAAAGCTGGTGAGGTCACCTCACCTCTAGAAACGAATGATTTTATTATAATTTTTTTAAACACAGTGATGTTTTTTTTTCCAATCACAGAAATTTGAAGAATGTTCAAATAAAAAGCAGAGCTCATTAATGTCACTTTTTAGCTGTCAGCTGTCCAATCACAGTGGAAGAAAGGGTGGGAAAAGTACCATATTTATTAACTATCAGAACATTTTTGTTAGAATCTGCATGATTACATCATCAAGCACAACTATGGTGTTGTGGCAGTATTCAATAGTCTTTAAATATATCTACAAGATGACATCATCAGAAAACCACAAAGACAATGATTGTGGATTTTCTGTATCATAGCAACTAAATCATCTCAACTGGGAGAAAACAACCATTGCACTGCAGGCATTATCAGATGATTGCTGATGTTATGATCTTATTAATATTATTTTTTAGCTCTTTTATATAAACAACTGTGATCAAAATGTCCTTTTGGGTAAGTTACTTTAAAAAAGTAATAAATTACAAATGATTGACTTTGACCAGATAATTATAATTTGATTACGTCACGAATTACTTCTTGTAAAAAGTAATGAGATTACCAATTGCTGTACTTTACTTTGAAGCTACATTTAAAACATAAAATATACCTATAAAACTACAAAATAAACTGCAGCTCTTTCAGTAATTTAATATTCACTAAAAACATTACAATGAGTTGATCACAGCAGCGTCACATATTCAAAAGACTTAAAGAGTTCACACAAAAGTTTTTTTAACACAAAAGAAGACATTTAGAAGAAAACTGGATACATGTAACCACTGACATCCATAATATGAAAAAGCACTGCAGTGTTTGGGTGTTCAGTGTTTGTCTGAGATAAGTAGTCTACTAAGTGAAGTTTATATATAAACTAATTTCGAGAGGATCACGTGATTATGATTGCTTGCAGTCGGCCCTGCATTATTTAATTTGTGATTCTCCAATCACACGATTCCTAAGCCACTATAAAAGCCCTAAGTTCCATATGACAGCCATCTTTATTTTGAAGAATCCCCCCTTTCACCCCTACTCCTCCTTTCCTTGATGGGTAGCACGGTGGGCCAGTAGTTAGCACTGTTGCCTCACAGCAAGAACGTCACTGCAGCTTTCTTCAATATGACAATGAGTTTATTCAAATGGCCTCAATAGTCTCCAGATCTCAGTCTAATGAGCACCTTTGGGATGTGTTGGAATGGAAGATTCCCATATTTCATTTGCAATTGTGTAATTCTGTCATTTCCGTATGGAGGAATTTTTTTAGGATATTGTTGAATGCATAGCATGAAAAATTATGGCAATTCTGAAAGAACAGTTGCCCAACCTGGTCCTGACAAGGTAAACTAATAAAGTGGCTGATGAGTTTTATTTTTGCAGTAGAGGATTTTAATCCCTGACATGTAAAAGCGTTAAGTGCTAAGGTTAATATCTGGCCTCTGTGAGTGCTGTGCGGTGATAAACTCAGCACATCACCTTGCCAAAGTGCCATCTGTGGTCCATCTTTCATAAGATCTGTTCAGTACACATGCAAAAAAAATGTAGATTTCTTCTGACAAGTGTACTTGATTTAAAATCTGTCAGTGTTTTTGCAGTACATCATCACAGACACCTATATATCACAGTTGAAAGCAAGGTCACAGCAGTTTCATACAGTAGAGTCTCATTGCTTTCATTCTACAGATGCTGGTCTTAAAAAGTATTTGAGACTAAAACTACAATGTACAAATGTAATATGCATTGTAATTATATAAAATCTATGAGACACTTTTAATATGACAGCTCAATACAATGGCAAAATCCTTGTAAAGAATGAATGAATACAAATATGCAAGCTTCTTTATATAGGTTTTAGCATTCAGAACTATCCCGACTGTCATGAATATGCTCAGAACTTTTTTCTGAGGCTGTGGATTACTGTTTAATTATATTCAGTTTACTACACAGATCGATTGTTTCAGTTTATAAGATTTCAATGTATCTTCAGGGGACAAATCTTATATTATTAAGTTAAAATATTATTAGTTAAAAAAATATAATTTATTTATATTTTTTTTCTTTTGTTGCTCTCAAAGTGCTGGTAGCTGCTAACATTTTATAAATCTCTGTGACTCAGATTCAGCTATAAATGCTGTTTAATGTTCTGCTAAAGAAAAAAAGCCACCTATATTTCGGCCTGTCATAATTAAAGCCAAATGTATGTTGAATGCTGCATTGAATTTAGATTCAGTTTGCATTAAATTGAGCATTATAATCCATCACACGTTTCTGTTGAGCTTATGAATGCAATGGCCAATCAAAGGCGTTTAGATTAGACGCTGCAGGGGTTTGGTTGAGTGTGTGCGCTCACTGACTGAATTCTGAATATGCACTATTCCCTCTTCATAAATATGTGTAAGAAAGAAATGAATTTTGTAGTTTACTGCAGTGTATTAAGAGTTTTAAGAGTTCTCCATGCTATTAAACTAACCAATTTGAAGTAGTTACTGAGTAAAAACCTGTAACTGTGTTTGTTTTATCCATGTAGTGAAAACATGAATATCATATGAAGAGTTCAGATGCAAAAAAACAAAAACCAGCCATCTGAAATTTTCTCTTAAAATGAGCATTTTCTCAGCCTCCTATGTTTATGTTTAGTTATTTAACTTTAAATATCACTATAAAAGTAAAATTACTGAGCCAATACACAGGCATCAGAGAAAAATACAAATTTTAGAAGAAAATATCAAATGGCATTTAGAGGTATTCGCATCTAAACTCTTCATATTCAACTTCAAAACTTTTAGTGTTATTAACAGATTATCAAGAGCATTGGGTGGACCGATGTTTAATGGAGAGACTATGGGCCCTATCAATTTATTTATAATTTTATACATATCACTATCGTTATAATTGAACAATATAAATATATATTTATAATAAGTTTAAAGTAAACATCAATTCATATTTTTTTATATGAATTGTATTAATATATTTATTTTGATTATTTGTTTGTTTGTGTCTGTGGTCCTTTAAGATGTTAAAAAATCACTGTTTACGTGGTAGACTCTTGATCAGAGTAGTGTCTTAATCATATTAAAATCAGAGTATTGGTGTCCATGTAAACATACTCAGATAATGTGTCAGACGATGTCACAAGCTGTCAGACATGGTCCATTCCTCACCTTTAAGGTGATTCCGTGAGCCCTCACACTTTACAAGTTTGACGTGTTTCTATCTTACATGCAACTTTTGTAAAACATCTGCTGCATATTGGTGTATCAGAATCAGTGCTTGTAAAACAGTGCTTGTGGATGCCGCGGACAGCCGCTGACTTGCAAATTCTAAATGCATGGTGCTGCGTGTCACCGAGTGGCGCTTCCGGTGCGCGACTTGCTTTACGTTGTTGCAGCACCGAAATTAGGCACCGAAATTCATATGCTGATTTGATCCGGTGCATACCGGTTCCATTGTGGCACAGAGTTTCGGTACCCAACCCTAAGCGTAACCTTAATTTTCATATTTTGCACCACGTTGTTTAAATAGCAAATCTATTTGTTATAGCAGTATTATTTATTAAATGCAAGTTTATATTTGTTTCAATAAAAACAAGTTAGGATTTATCCACCTGTCTGGTTTTGGAGGCGTATGCACCACCATATGAGGCAGAAGAGTAGCATAACTCAGTGTTTAGATAACTCAGTTTTTTTGACCACACTTAATTATCATTGTTCATTTATTATTTTGCTGGAAATTAGAACTGAATTTAGAAATAGTTTTGCAACAAACTCTTGCACTTAACAAACAAAATTTAATATGTAGGCGAATGGATGTCTTCAGTGAAGTACATACAACAATGTTTCCTTATCCACTAAAGTAAAGGTGTAAAATAAAGAGTAAAAGAAAAGTGAAAGTAAAGAGGCGTAATGGAGAAGGCACATTCTTTATCCTTGCTTCAGTCAGTCTGTTTAGCTAATTCTTGCTAATGAAGCATTCAGTTTTACTACTTAAAAAGTCATGTAAATAGCAAATGCGCAATGACGTGACACAACTGACTCGTAAAGGAAATGTGAGATGAAACTCTGATTGGTTTAATGCACGTTTTGCTCAAAACACACCCATAACTCATTAAGAGAATAGCACAACCCTGTTAGACCATGCGCCAGTGCGCAAATCCTGTTTTTCCATCCTTAAAATTGCAAAAGTAGATTTGGACAGGCTCTTAATGTTTTTGCACTATGCGCTTTAGACATGATTAGAAATAGAATATTCAATCAAATTTTTTTTTGAAAAATATGACAAATATTAATATAAAAAACTTTTTTTTTTATGTTGGCTCAAACTTTCAAAAACTTTAAAAAAGATTAGTATAAGCTGAGTTTGTATTTATTCGTCTAATTAACAATAGCCATTTTAAATTTTAGATGGATTTGAAAATAACACTTTAATTGAATGTTTTTAAAATATATTTGTGCAGACATAAAATATTGTCTTCTTAAATGGATACTTTAGCCAAAAAAAGTTAGTTTTTTTATTATTATTAGTGCCCTTACGATGAACAAGTTTGAAACAACATAAAATATTTAAAAGAACTTAGAACTTTTAATTTATCTGAAAAAACCCTTTTTTTTGCTCTTTTATTTATTTCTGCTCATCATTTATAATCTGACTTGTTCATGCTGTACTGTGTTCATGTGTGACTTGTTTTGGCTCAAGGTGTGGCATAAGCCAGGAGCTGGAGAAGGGCTATGTCCTGTGTGTGTGCCCGAGGCAGAGGTCTCACCTGGGCTTGAATGGGTCTCCTGAGCTGCCCATTGGGCTCCAGGCCAGGCAGAGCCGCTGTCTAATAGAGATTAATGGGAGTCCTGGATCTGTTTGGACGCCGGACTCCTTGAGCATGAAATACAGTCTCACAGGGTTGGCTGGACTGTTGATTTATGTCGTCGAGATCCCAAACGTCAGCGTCTGTGGGGGGCTTTTATCTTCGTTCTGTTAGTGTTTTACCTCCTCTCTCACCCACATAAAACAAACGCATGGCCATCTATATGCCCAAACAAGCACACACCGTCATGTACACACTCTCGCAGTGTCCAGCATGAGATCTATTAGATATCGAGGTTGTGAGAGGAATGCATACTAAGAAGAGTGTCCTTGGCCTAGAGGGGAATCATTCCTCACTCTGCAGGTGTGTGTGTGTGTGTGTGTGTGTGTGTGTGTGTGTGTGTGTGTGTGTGTGTGTGTGTGTGTGTGTGTGTGCGCGTGTGTGTGTGTGTTTGTGTGTGTGTGTGTGTGTGCGTGTGTGTGTGTGTTTGTGTGGGTGTGTGTGTGTGTGTGTGTGTGTGTGTGTGTTCAGTGCTTTATTTCAGACAAGCACTTATCAGATTCATTACAACTGAATGTGTTTTATACAAATATAATACTTTGTTTACTTCTTTTTTTGTTTCTAAATATGTTGTAGATTATTCTTATATTTTTAATATTAGCTTGTGTGTATAAACTCATTACAGTGATTTAAAGGTATACATAATGCAATGACGAATAATTTATATATGTATATATATCATTCATTGTTTAAAGAACTGTACATTATTTCACGTATTAGATGAATTCTCTAAATACAGTATCCATATTATATGTACAAAATGGATTGTGTTATGCGAAAACTGTTTAATTGTACAATGCAATAGACCAATCAAAATTATGTCACACATGGTATGGTGTACCATCTCTTTCAATTAATAATTTAAATCAAAGTTATAATGCATTGTTATGCTTTGTTCACACCACACTTGGAAGAAGCGTCATGTGTTAGTGATTTACATGTTAAGTCAATGCAAAGGCGCGAAAAGACATCCTGTGGTGCGACGCGCGAACCACTCGAGTTCAAAAATCTGCACTTTAGCAGACATTCAATTCAATTCAATTTAGCTTTATTTGTATAGCGCTTTTACAACGTAGATTGTGTCAAAGCAGCTTCACATAAATGGTCATAGTAACTGGAACAGTGTGGTTCAGGTTTTAGTGTTTAAGTTCAGTTCAGTTCAGTTTAGCTCAGTTCAGTGTGATTTAATCATTACTGAGAGTTCAAACACTGAAGAGCAAATTCATCGATGCGTAGCTCTACCAATCCTGAACCATGCGAGGCAGTGGCGACAGCGGAGAGGGAAAAAAAACTTCACCTGATGGGAGTGAAAAAAAAAACCTTGAGAGAACCAGACTCAGTTGGGCACGATCATTTTAATTTCTCCGCTGGCCAAAAGTCTTGTGCAGAGCTTCATTCGCCGTGGTTGAGGCTGGAAGATGGCCTCAGCGAAGACTCGTCTGTCCCTGGAGCGGCACTGGAATCAGACTCATGTTCTCCATTCCCCATAACCATCAGCGCAGCAGCAGCTCAGGATATGGCCTGGTCCCGGATATGGAATCCTTGGGATCATCTCGTCGCTGGTCTTGGATCCATCAGTGACTCCGCATAATCTGAGGACCTCGGGATGAGTATCCCCAGATGAAAATAGAGAATAAAGAGAATAATTAGCGTAGCTGCTGTTCATAGTGTATGTAAGCAAGATGCAGAAGCCTGTGTGGAACCCGCTAGGTGATGCATTGAGTGTATGCTTTACTAAACAGATAGGTCTTTAATCTAGTTTTGAACTGGGAGAGTGTGTCTGAGCCTCGGATGTTATCAGGAAGGCTATTCCAGAGTGTAGGAACCATGAAAGAGATTCGCATTAACCAATCAGGAGCTTGCTCTTGTAGGGGCGTGATTATGACATAGCACCTGTTGTTGGTGTCCCGGAGGAAAATCCTCTTGCCTACACCGACAACAGTTCATCGTTTTGCTCAGTCAGAAGCCCTGCTGAATGGTTCTGTCATCCAGGTTAAGTTTCTGGAGGAGTTCATGAGCTCACAGAGCTGGGTGCCCCTCTGAAAGGATCTAGTGGACTCAGACACTGCTCCAAACGAATCAACACTGTTTTTCAGCCTTCATAAAGCACATAAAAACAGTTATTTTCTCATTAAAATGTTAACCATTTACCAACAAAGCTAATTCACCAGGCAGACAGAAGCCCTCGCCATCACGCAAATCCCTGTCTGCTGTGAAGTGAATTTGACCCACAAATGAAGCGGATTTGACATGCGAATGAAGCGAGTAAACTCAAATGTTCACGCTTCTATTTACGTGTGAATAGCGCGATTTATCCCTGCGTTCCGCGTCTGGTGTGAACACAGCATATTATTAACCAAATGATGGTTCAAATTTTAGACAATTTTAATAATAATAATAATAATAATAATAATAATAATAATAATAATAATAATAATAATAAAAAACTCATTGGGAAAATGTGCACATGGCTACCTTTTCGAGAACCGAGAACTATGTGCACAGGGGTACATAATAGTTGCAATTTGTGTGTAAAACAAACAATATGGGGCTGGTACAGCTGACTGCTTACCTCTGTATGTATAGCTTTTCTGGTGTGACAGGTTTTTACATTTTTTATGTACGACGTCAGTCTTGGGTAGTGGAACGAGACCAGGGTTTGAATCAGGCTAAGGACAGTTCCAGATACCAGATAAATTGATCTCCCCATGAGCAAATGTAGAATCATGGTAAAAGCATGTACCTGCAATGTCTTTTCTCTTCTAGTTTGCTTTTGTTGGCTGGGTTCAGCGAAGGGAGTAAGTGGGTCAGTCGATAGCAAGCTGATATAACCCAGGCTCATTCTGAAAGCATACCTCTATATACATTTCTGGAAACTGCCAAATACATCCCAGGAGCTATGTTTTTTTTTTTTTACAGTTTTCGTGAATCTACCAGAGGCCGCTGTGTATGCTTTTTGAGATCTCAAATTTCTCTCGCGAGTGCCATTTGCACCTGCTGTTCTTGTGTAAATCCACCAGAAGCCGATGTTTACTCGAACCCCTTCATCGTGGTCAACTACACTCTGTGACTTAAGTCCACCGACATACATGGCGAGCTAACTGAGCAAACCAGTTACAACTGGAAACTCGTCCATACGAAGGTTAGCGGTCAGCTGGTAAGTGCAAAAAGGAACAGAGTCATACCGCCCGAAGCGTTTGTCTTAAAAATCCAATGCAAATGTAAATAAATTCCTGATAATAAATGACACATTAAATCATGTTGATAAATGTGTAATACATTATAAAATGCACGTTATTATGCATTATAACATGGTAGCGGTGTCAAAATTAATTGTTTCTCCGGTGCACCGCAATGCAGAAGCAGACAATACAATCGGTATCCATCAGTAATAATCATAACCAGTTATTATATACTGACGTCATTTATCTCACATGTTGCCATAGTTTAGAGGCAAGAGTGAGTATTTACAATGCTCTAACTACTTACAAACACAGAAACTGTGCACAATTTCACTGCGTGTGTGTTTGCTGGACAGTCTTTCACCAACACTTACAGCAGAAGCCCCTATTTCACTGCGATTGAGAGAATAAAAGTAAACTCCAATTCTTCTCGGCTGTTACAGCAATACTTCGGGATACAGACACAAGCGCGTGCCTGTAGTTTTCTCCTCTAGCTCTTTCATGGATCAGCAGTGATCACCCCTGCCGTTTATTGGCACTCATCTGTGAAGAGCACCGGCACACAAGAGCCAATTGCAGCCCTTTCTGTTGAGCGTTTGACCAATCAAAGGGGTGTAAAAACTTGGTAGACAAGACGCAGAAAGCAAGTGGATATTTGTATGTGTTTATTTGCTATACATGCTTGTGTTGTTTTAAGGTAGTTTATATATCTGACTGTTTGTATTAAAGGACAAAATTGTATTACAAATAGTATATAAATATATTTATACATTTTAACACAACAATTGCTGCTTGGAAGAAAATATAAAACTGTGAATGGAAAGCATCGTCAATGCACCGTGATGCACCGATATATAGAATTGAACTGAACTGAACTGAAAGGCATGATACTCATAACCGAACTGAACCGTGAGACCAGTGTAGGTTTACAGCTCTATAACATGGCAATACTTGATTATTATTGGTCAATCATGACGTTCCAAGGTATGTTATGTTGGATTTTGTTATGTTTGGTTTATCCATCATTCGGTGGCTTAACAACCTGAACTTGAGAAAGAGAGATAAAGAAATAGAGGGAGTGAGAATGCAGCTGTGTGCACATGACTCCTTAATAGCATTTTTTCTTTAATTTCCCATTGAAAATAAACTGTTTATAACAGTGTGATACTAAATAAAGTAGTTGAAAATCACTTTTTTGTCATGTAGTTAACCATTTATGTGCCATGGTTAAAGGATGTGTTTCAATCTGGCTACCACCGCAAGTATATTTCAAACTAGTGGGTGGCACTGTTATCCAGGTACAATGAATTAAATGAATTACTGGGGAATATAAGGTATCTTAAGGTATTAAGGTTTTTTTATTTTCTACAAGACTATTAATATTGGCATTATGTCAATATTTAAACCAAACCATTATTTCAATATTAAAATACCTTTAATATATCAGTATGGACTCTTTACAGTGGGTACTGTACGTGTGCATACCCTTTGAAAGGTTACTTTCCAATGACCGCTTGTGTACCTATTTTGTAAGAGTGTATGGGATGCAGAAAGCTGTATTCTGCATTACCTAATGATTTAGTTCAGCAAGAGTTAGACTGTCATTGAGGACACAAGTGAAAGCTCTCTTTCTTTCTAGCTGTCAGAGTGTATGTGTGTGTGTCCTGATGAGCAGGTGTCTCTCAGGGCAGCTCAGAAATGTGAGCGGTTACGCAGCAGTGTGTCAGCAGATTGGATTATCTGCTTCAGACCCGAGGGCACAGCGGCTGTCGGCTCACTCCACACACAAACACCCACACACACGCACCCGCTGACACGTCTCGGCTTTTGTCCACTGCTAGACTGCTTTTGTGCCACACATGCCCTGTCCCTTCTTCTTATCTCCTCCTGTTTCTCCATCTCCTAGTCTGTCCTTCTAAACTGATTTTTTTTATATTGACGGTTTCTTTATATCCTTGTTTCTTTCTGTCTTATTCTTTTTCCTTTTACTTCACACTCTCGTCTCTTTTCACTCCACTTTTTTTTCTCCATCTCTCCATATGCTGCCGCCACAGTAAGAAGCATCTCAGACCTGCCAGGTTGGGGTTTCCATGGCGACGGGCCTACTGAGGTGGCAGCAAAGGCGCTATGATGGCCCACACTATTTCTAATTGCAGATTCCCCTGTTACAGCTGATGGGGAGAGAAGAGCTGTACAGACGCAGGAGTGGACAGTCCTTTTGCATATCGTTTGGGTGCGCTTGCTTGTATGTATGGGTCAGGGAGAGGGTCCTGTCAGTCTGGTAATATGCATATATTCTTCTGTTCTCCGTTATAGCGGTCTCTTCTGTCTTTTAGAATTGTATGTTTTCATGGTGATGATGAAATGATGTTTGAAGAACATATAACTACATTTTGTGATGCTGTATAGATTTTAGAGTGATGTTTGTTGAGTTTTTTTTTTTTTTTTCGAAGAATGTATTGAAAGGGTTTGAACATGTCAGAATTGTGTTGATGGTGGTTTGTGGTCAATAGCATATGTCCTTTTTAAAGGTGTTGGGAAATATTTTATTTAAGATTTTAATCACATTTCATGCATGGTTTTAACAATGCTTTTCTGTATTTATTTATTTCATTTTAACAATTTAATTGTAATACATTTAATTGGATAATCAATTGCTGCTTAAAATGACTGCTTTTGCTGAAGCTTTTCTTGAAATTTGCGGCAATATTTGTAACATTATTTCTCATTGATTCGTTGAAAAAATATACCACAGACCAAAGTCTTTATATATATATATTTTTAATTACCCCTTGACCCTGGCATTGGGTTCTGTAACATAAAATAACACGACACTTAGTTTCAATATTTCATATGTATCCAAATAACAATTAAACTCATTAACATATTAATAATGAAACAAATGAAAATGTTAAAGTAAATTTAACAATTTTGTTTTACAATAACTATTTTTATAGCTTGTAGCTGTTTGTCAACTTTAGAGCGTGCCAACAATGCATGAAGCTATAAACATAAGAATGCAAACAATGCATTATATTAACAACATGTCAACAGTACATCATAAAAAATGCAACCATATGCAAGTAATGCATGGCCACCAGTGGTGTAAAGTAACAAATTACAAATACTCAAATTGCTGTAATTAAGTAGTTTTTCTCAGAACTTGTAATTTACTAAGCAATTTTAAAAATGCGAACTTTTACTTTTCCTTGGTTATATTTTTTGTGCAATATTGGTACTTTTACTCCACTACTTTCAACCTGCAGCCACTACTTTAATTTTTATTGTCTATGAAAATTAGAAAAATAAGTCACTTGATTCCTCTCCAATCAAATTGCATCATAATGAACTACCTCAAGACATGGGCAATTTATAATTGCAGCAAACTGTTTGCAAGCCTCAAAAGTGTCTTAGAAGATGTCCGAAATCTTTATACACATTGACCCAGAGACTGTTTAGATGCATGTCACTGATGAGAAGATGATGGATGTTTACTGTATGATGAACGAAATGGCCTTAAACACCCAACAGGCACAGGACGTCAACATGATGTCAGAATGACTTTGTACCCCAACGTCAACTCAAGGTCAGGCCTACCTCAATGTCCAACAGCCAACCTAAAATCAACCAAATATCAACATCTACAGCTTGACGTTGTGCGGATGTTACCACTATCACATCTATCAGACATTGGATTTTAATTGGCGTAACTGACGAATAAATGTATTTGAAATGTTGGCTCGATGTTGGATTTTGGTAACTTTCCAGCACAACTTAAAATTAACCAAAAATTTACATAATTTGACGTCGTAATTGGACATCAAAATATCCTTGTCCTTGGACACTGGCTCGACATTGAATTCTGGTCACCTGATGTCACAACCTAAATCTATCCTAATATTAACATCTTATGACGATGTGTTCCTGCTGTGCAATAACTAAATTAAATTGCACTACAGAATGTTACGTTTACACACATCCACAAATTACATGTAAATAAATCAGCTTTTGTGTACTCTTGTGTACTTTTGAAAGGTCTACTTTTTACTCATATGTTGAGTAATATTTACAACAGATACTTTTACTCTTATTCTTGCATTACACTTTCATCCAAGTAATGGTACTTTTACTTAAGTTAGATTTTTCAGTACTCTTTCCACCACTTATCACAATTTTTTTGAAGGATACTATATGTAAAGAAATCTTGTATCCATATTTTCTATAAATTGTGTCTGCACAACAGATCAAAGTTCAAAATCCTCTGAATCACTGCACAGATAAAAAGTAAACGTGTTGTTGTTTTTACACATATAGTAAATAGAAATACAAGGATTTGTGTAACAGCTGTGATTCAGGTGTGCACTGAGGATGCTGCTGATGTGAAAGCCACATCAGTGCATGCTAGCGAATACATTGTGAGGGCCCTGACACCATGCTTGTATTATGTGGTTTGCCCGCAACAAGTCTTTATTGAACTAATTTCCCTCACCTCAATTTTTTCAGGGTGTTTCGAAGTAAGGTTTGTAGGTTCATGCAACTTTGCATGTTTACTCAAATTTGATGTGCGGTGTCTCATTCGTCCGATTAAATGCCAAATTACTGACCATCATAAAGGTATATACTACCACATACGATATTAATATGTGTAAAATAATGACTTAGGGAGGGGTGTTTGCGTCCAAATGGCCTTTGTTTTGGGTAATTCAATGTCATGATGACATCATAGAAAACATGTCGACCTCGAATTTGCAGGAAATTTTGTGGAGTTGGCTTGATTTTGCGATAAATTCAGCGATTTTAAAAATCCTGGAGGGACTGCAAAATATGGGATCCTAGAGCAGAGGTTTTCAATCTCAGTCCTGGAGGTTTGGTGTCCAGCAGATTTTCCAACCCCAATCAGACATGTGGGCTAGCAAATCAAGCTCTTATTAGGCTTTCTAGAAACATCCTTGCAGGTGTGTTGAGGCAAGTTGGAGCAAAAATCTGCAGGATACCAGACCTCGAGGACCAAGTTTGCGAACTCTTACCCTAGAGTATCAAGCCAGTCATGAATCAGTCATGATTCACCTAAAACCTGAATACGTAAACTGTTTTTAAGATATATAAGCATTTCCATTGATGTATGGTTTATTAAAATAGTAAAATATCTGTCCAAGTTACAATTAATTGAAAATCTGGAGAGTACAAAATTATTAAATAAAAAAATAAAAAAATAAAAAGAAATGAAAGTACTAAGAAAACCACTTATTAAATTGTCCAAATAAAGTTTTTAGCAATGAATATCTCTAACTAAAATCTGATTTTTATATATTTATGGAAGGAAATTTAAAAGGGTACACCTGATTTTTTTCAGATGTGACGTTAAATTTGTCAGCCATAATTTAAGCGTTGGAACTTCTTCCAAAACAAAACATTTTTTTGGCAGAGATCAGGTAATTTCTTCATGAAAGATGATCGTTGCTTAATAATCTAATGATTCATACAATGTATTTTTTGCAATGTAAGTTTTTTGGTCCAAGGACACTTATTTTGCAATCATTTATTATTATATCAGTACAAATATTGGTATTTATTTATTTATTTATTCATATGTATTACATTTTTGGCTTTTTTGTTTGTTTGTGTTCATCATGGAATTTATTCAATAAAAGTGTTTCCATAGTAGATTATTTGCCCCTCTGTTTTTCCATATACAATAAAAATGTTGGACTTCACCTTAGACTTCCCTAGTTGACAGCATTTAAAGAGGATTTTAAGATTTGGTTCTTTAATCTAGTTAATTTTTTTTTTCAACTTTATTATAAAAACACATAAATATAAACAACAGGTGACACTTAAATCTGCACATCTGCTTAACACCTCATCCCACACCTGGTCCCGAGTTCAAGAGTAATTGGAGGGCAGTTTGTCGGCACGTGTAACATCAGGACTGCTGAGGCATTCAGGCGTTGAGGCGCGTGTTGACAGCGGGTGGTCTGCACATCCTTTACACTCACATCCGCAGATTCTGACAAGACGGATACCACTCATATCCCCGCGCCTGCCTTGAAGGAAAACAGCAGCGGTGTCAGGGGAGAGACAGGTGTTCCGGCACGCCAATGTGTCATTCCTGACACATCCCACACAGGAGTGCAGCTGATGGGGACGAGCAAGCTGACAACCCTCTGGCGAGTTTCTGGAAGTGTATATTTGTGCGAGAGCATCGACTCAACATCCCTGGTCAGCTATAGTGTTACATCTGGAGGACGAGAGCATCTCTAGTGGTACATGTAAAAGGCCGCTGCTGTACTTGCTTTAGAGGTGTGACTCTGCGACAGTTTTAAAGTGTCTTACATGATTTACTTCAGTAGATATCTAACAAAACATGTCCTCCGTACAAGATAAAGAGAACAGAGAGCTCTACGCTTAGTGCTTTAAAAAGAGGGATTTGTATTTAGTGTGCTGTGGCATTTTATAGAGGAAATTAAAAAAAACAAAAATACATATTTTTTTAAAGCAGGGGTGTCCAAACTTGGTCCTGGATGGCCGGTGTCCTGCATATTTTAGTTCCAACCCCAATTAAACAGACCTTAACCAGCTAATCAAGCGCTTTCTATGTGTACTAAAAACCTCCCAGAGTCTTAAAGAAAGCTGGAGCTAAACTGTGCAGGTCACTGGCCCTCCTGGACCAAATTTGGAGACTCCTAGTTTAGAGATAGTTGTACAAGGTTAATTATTGATGAGCAAATGGAAATGCAAGTACATATTTGTGTCATAAATCATCCCAGTTAAAAGCCATATAACTTATTTATCTATTTTCTTATGTGAAAAGCAAAACTGGAATTGGGAATCCTTATTAAAATATTTTTGCTCTGTTCCTTGTGTAAAACTAATAGTGCTCAGCATAAATGAGTACACCCCATTTTGAAAATTAATATTTTTATTTAAAAAAAAAATTTCAGTAAATATGTGTAATATATATTGGTGCATTTAAACAAAACATATTAATTAAACATATATTTATTAAAATAACATTTAGTCACACAACATCTTTAGAAATTGAAAGAAAATACATTTAAATTCATGCATATTATTGCAAAAAATATATAAATACAAACTATGTTAACAACATTGCCTACATTTTTTTTTTTGTTTCTCTTGATTTTTGCTATTTTTGAACATGTTATTTGATGTTTTTCACTGCGTCACTGTGTCGCCCCTTTAGGTAATGTTAGTTAATGTGTTTACTAACATAAACAAATAATGAAGAATACATATATTAGAGTTTTTATTCATTCCTTTTTAACAATAGATGTTAAAAACAAAGTTGTTGATTGTTAGTTCATGTAAACTCAGTGCATTAACTAACGTTAACAAGCATGAATTTGGATTTTAGTAATGCATCAGCAAAGGAAAGTGTGCATTAAAATGGTTAAAAGTGACAGTAAACACGTGTAATGCTACAAAGCTGTTTAAATTTAATGTCGTTCTTTTGAGGTTTCTATTTGATCTAAGGGGGGAAATGCATCACTTTTTTCAAAAAAATTATTAAGCAACACAGCTGTTTTAAACAATTACAACAAATAAGTATTGGGAAGCAAATACAGTATATATTCTGAGTACATGCAGATTTCTGAAGCAGTTTGACACTGTAAATCTAAAGATTAGAAAAATTTGTACATCTTTTTGTTCATAAGTAACACATTTAAAATGCATTTGTCATTATCAAAGTTGAGGACATTATATTATAAGGGAACCCTTTACATAGACACATAAACACACATACTGCTGCTGCTGATCCTCATGCTGCTGTTAGCCTCTTTTTTCCTCTCTCTGTTGTTTGGCATTTGCTTGACGAGGTGTGAAGCATTAACAGGCTGTCAGTCATCACTGGAGCTACAGCTAGAGCAGTGTTGGAGAGAGAGGGTGATGTATTACATTAAATGACATTATTTTGTAATTAGTTTTTTTGTAGCAATATTGTTAGATTTATTTTTTATTTATCAGAATTACTACTAGCTTGCAATTATTAAATGAAATGTCACAGCCAAGGTACTTTATTATATTATATTATATTATATTATATTATATTATATTATATTATATTATATTATATTATATTATATTATATTTTATTATAAATGCAGAAATTGGAGAATTACCAATCTATGTCACACATGATGTGACACAGGTTCAACTGTACATACCGGTTGCAAAAAAAGACAATAGCAATTATGTTGTGTGATAGGATGCCAAATTCGAAAAGTCTAAAAATAGAAAACTTAAATTTTACCGTACACCACACTGCTTTTAATGCCAACTGCAGACGTATTTGGCTAACAGCCATCATAAGAGCTAAATGGAGTGAGGACGTAATTAAAAATGCTTGACTCTGCAGTTCTCATTTCATATCAGGTAAGTTTACACTATGCTGTATCAGACACATTACTCGTTTTGATTGCAGCAATGATTTTAGCAAAAACAGTCAAATATGGTGAATTAAACTGCGGACACTGAATGCTTAAAATGAAACGTAAAACTTTTTTTTTTTTTTTTTTTTTTTTTTTTGCTTGTTGATGATCACCCAGGCCTTGTACAGTTCTGTCTTCTTTCCCTGTCCTTAGCTAGGCAGAACCTCGGTTTTTATCACTACAAAGTTTTGAACCTGGTAATCATGGAACATTATTTCTTGCACATGACCACACAGAACAAAATTGTTGGCATCCAACGACTTGTAGACCTTTAACTTCTCTCTTGTAAAATCACTTGGAGTTTCAATGAGAAGCAGTTATACTACGCTGAAAGCATTATGTAATATATATATTATATATATATATATGTATGCAATCAATATAACTTTTCTTTAACAACAAACTCTGTAGCGCATCAGATATTATTGCCTCGCTATAAATGCTAGCGCTTCCATTTTTTTCAGCAACCTCGCTGCACACGCATGCTGAATGTTTACAAAGCGGTATTTTGTCTATTATATATATATATATATATATATATATATATATATATATATATATATATATATATATATATATATATATATATATATACATACAGTATATATATATATATATATATATATATATATATATATATATATATATATATATATATATTTATATATATATATATATATATATATATATATATATACATTCAAGCCTGATATTATTTGTACCCCATATATACTGTTAAAATTTATCAGTATTATACATTTATAGATTTGATAAATAAATTACAAATTCAACACTAAACATCCATTTCATTAATAAAAAAGAATAACTTTGAAACTTTAGATGTAAACTTTTTTTTGGTTATATTTGCTACCACAAATACTATATCTAGCATTTTTAACATAGCTTCACACGCAAAGTTAAACCTCAGAACAATGAATCCTTAAGCTTTCCACAATCCAGGCTTTAAAGATGTATGATTTTTTTTTCTTATTTCATGTTTTCCTCTTCTTGGGTCAGTTCGATAGTGTCAGACAACTGACCTTTGCAAATGGGTATTAAAAGGTTTATGAGAGCTTGTGCCCTTTTTCTCTGTCAATAAGCAGCCGACTGTAGCACCTGGTTGACAGAAGGTGCAGAGACGTGTGGTGAAATGCTCTCTAGAGACCTGCTGGAAGAACAGACAGCCGCAAGTGCTAAACTGCTACTTAATATGGATGCTTTTATGTTGTTTTCTAGGTATCACTTGCTTTTTTTTTCAGGAGTAGATGTTAAAAAGGTTGTGCTAATTCCATATATGTTCCTCACAGAGAAGATGGAACCGGAAATCCAACCCCTGCTGGGTCAGTTGATGTTTCTGTGTGGAGTTTGCATGTTCTCCCTGTGTTTGCGTGGATTTCCTCCGGGTGCTCCGGTTTTCCCCACAAGTCCAAAGACATGTGGTATAGGTGAATCGGTTAAGCTAAATTGTCCATAGTGTATGTGTGAATGAGTGTGTATGGATAATTCCCAGTGATGGGTTGCAGCTGGGTGTTCGCTGCCTAAAACATATGCTGGATAAGTTGGAGGTTCAATCCATTGTTGCAACCCCAGATTAATAAAGGGACTAAGCAGAAATGAAAATGAATGAATGAATGAATAATTTGGTCCATGGTCTGAATAATAATAACAATAATAATAATAATAATAATAAATATTAAAATGATATAATGCACAGTTAGTTCCAACCAGTTTCATCACAGATTTTATTGTGCAATTGTCTATAGATTCTATGTTCATAATTATCAAATAAAGTTGAATTTTAACATTGGCAAAAGGTCGTACAAAATAGGCGTGGCCAAATATATCCAAAAACCTATAGTGCCTCAACAAAAAAATCAGTATTTGTCAATATTTAGGGAGATCAGCCCATAGAAGATGCGACTGTATGGTAAAAAAAAGTTGCATGTGATATTAAATGGCTGATTTTTTTTTCATTGCTGATTTAAATGGTCAAAAGCTTGCTAAGTAATAACAAAGTCCCTTTAAGGCAGGGATGTCCAAACTCGGTTCTGGAGGGCCGGTGTCCTACTGAGTTTAGCTCAAACACCTGCCAGAAAGTTTCTAGTATATTTAGTAAGAGCTTGATTAGCTGGTTCAGGTGTGTTTGATTAGGGTTGGAGCTAAACCCTCCTGGACACTGGCCCTCCTGGACCGAGTCTGGACACCCCTGCTTTAAGGCAAGTCATTTCACTTGGCGGCCATCTTTGAAACCCCTTTTCAGGCAGTATGTTTGGGCATTCTGTCTAGGAAAACATCAAATTCTGCAAAACTGCCAAGCTTACGACTACATTTCATATTTGGAATCACCTATAGTATAAAACAACAACCATCTCAAATGTTTAATTTCAAAACGTTCGAAACAAACAAAATCAGCATTTTTTTCAGATGTCCTAAGCATGCGCACTCCAAAAGAACAAGATCACGACACCAGCCCTTATTTATTGCCATTCGACACATGATCATCCTCTGGATAGTGATTGTCAGATCACGCTGGTCTTCTAAAGTAATTCACAACTTGGTCTTGATGTCGATCTCCAGAAATAAAAGTGTCTCTTTGTTTACAAGTTTGTATGCGTTTAAGTAGTTGCTGTCATGTGACGTGCATTTGACAGGAAGGACTGTATCTTGCGTTTGTTTCATATAGATTACAAAGCCAAAAAACTTTGGTTTTCAAGTGTAGTTGGTTCATTTAAGAGTACAGATTCCAAGCTTTATTTGGAGACCATTCAAAGAGTGACATGTCTTGTGTATTCTATAGTTTTTGATAATAAGTAGAGCTTAAAATGCTTGAGACCAGAAACTTACAATTTACTGCTATAGTTATACCTGAATTACTTTAAAGAAAATCTGCATCTTTTCAACAGAATAATCTTAATGGCAAACCTTGTAATTGCTGATGGAAAGAAATCCTGCAAAGGACACCTTTTCACTTTCACACATGGTCACACCTGGATAACAGTGTCATGCAAGGACTCATGAGGCAGTGACCCTTCAGTGATGCTACCGATCACAGTAAGTGTGTTCACATGTTCTGGCACTGCCAGGCCTCAGGTTAACAGCACACATCAATACCCCTGATGCTTGATTCAGAGAGCAACAGCCATTAAGTCAAACAAACACCTTGAATGTCAATAATGACATACAGAGACAGAAGAGAGAAGTGTCATTGTAAAGGCGGGGGTTTTATGCCATGCTGGTGTGTACATATTTGTTGTTGTATAAAGGTCATCTTGGGTTTGATACTATTTTACTGAGAGCCACAGATCTAAATGTAATCAGATTGCTTGGGTCTGTGTGGAGGATGTAAAGTACTTGAAGAAAGTATATTGTCTCAAAATCAACCCAGGCTCATTGTGATTACGTACCCCTATATACATTTCTGTAGGGCGCCAAATACATCCCAGGAGCAAACATTTTTAGCACTTTTTATTTTTGCAAATTCACCAGAGGCTGATGTGTACACTTTTTGAGATCTCAAAATTCTCTCGCAAGTGCCTTTTGCACCTGTTCTTCTTGCATAAATCCACCAGAGGCCGCTGTGGACTGACTGACTGACTGACTGACTGACTGACTGACTGACCGACTGATCCCCCCACCCACTCCCTTCCCTAAACTAACTGATAGTCAGTGTTGCCAGATTGGGCGGTTTCTTGCCCAATTGGGCAGTTTTTAATTTATTTTTGTGGCTAAAAAAAATACATAGGCGGGTAGTGTAAAATTGGGTGGTTTTGTAACGGCATGCCAGCCAGCCCCGGTCCTCACTTATAAACATGTAATGATGCCCCAAAGAGGTGCCATAGCCCCCGTTCCCCACATACATACGCTTACAACAGTTGTGATCTCCCAACAAAACACACCATACCCCTGCTGTGTTTGATAAGCAACAACATTTTCTAGTGAAACAACAATGAAAATTTCCCTCCATCAGTTATTCGTAAGCGTACATTTCACTTACTATGTGGGTGGGACTTTTATTTTGAAAACGTGAACTACAATTTGTTTACTGTGCGTTACTGGGCAACAACAGCACAAGGCATGTTCAAACCGGCAAGATTTACAGATTACACATTTATTCATCTACACTCTGAAGAAGTATAAGCTATGTTTAGTTACATCTTTTGTTAATTTATGGTGTTTATTGTGAAATTTGATGCATATTTTTCAAATGAACATGTAAACTGCTGAATCGTGTCAAATCACTGCTAAAATGTCTCTGTTCAAGTAGAGGTTAATATAAATTCCTGGCAGTGTTTTCTTTCACTGTAGCTTTAAAATACAATGCCATTTCTATCAAGTTTAAATATAATTTTAATTTAAAATAGGCTAATGTTACTCTGATTGGGTATATATTTGTCCGAGTTCAGTACATCATGCTGTGTGTGTCTGTATGAGCAGCATGGAGGGCTTAAAACCATTCTTGACACGAGCCTTATATGGTCAATCATGGGCCTTCTGATACTATGGGTGTTTTATGGAGTAATAAATGAGCTTATTAAACTGTTTCTGGAGATTTTTTGAACTTACTGAAGCCATAAACCTACTATGTAGATATCAGAGAACAATTTAACTTATTAAATCAATGCAGTATATGGCACCTTTAAAGGTATGAAACGGACATGACTGTAATGAGTATATGCTGGTTTGAGAAGGGATCTGGTTTAAGTCGAATGCTGTCTGGGAAGGAATTTCTAGATTTACATTTAATCGTTTAGCAGATCATTTTATCTGAAGCAATTTACAAATGATGAGAAGCAGCACAAACATAATTAATTTTCTAATAAAGTAAAATATAGAATAAAACCGAAAGTGGCAGAATTAATAAGGGTTGAGTAAAAGGCAGATAAATTACAGAGCAAAATTAAATTAAAATGTCATTATTTTAAATTAAATCAGTTTGTTCATTGGGTCGTTCATTCATTCATTCATTCATTTATTTATTCATTCATTCATTCATTCATTCATTTCAAGGAACTAAGGAACTATCTGTGGTTGTTGTTCCAAGACTAACAAGGACATTGATCCAGGAACATGCCCTGCTTGGATAATCCATTAAGCGTTGTGGCCAAACATTTGGAGGGGAAAAAGAGGATTTTGCAGGACAAGATTTATAGAGAAGGGAAAGTCCCTGCTGGCAGAAAAAACCAGGGGGAAGTTTATAACTCTCCGTATTTACCTCCAGACACCATCAGTACATAATTCCCTGTGCTAGAAACCAAAACGGACGCACACAGAATTGCGGCCAAATATCTTTTTCCACCAGCACAATTGTTTTAAACATATTCATGATACGACGTGCACGTCTCAGGATATTTCTCTCTTAGAGGAGTGTGTGGGTGCAGAGGGGGTCTTGTTTATTGTTTGGCTGTCACTGCAGCACTTCATCCACTGGACACCCCATCTGTAACACATGGATGCACCCCGGCACACACTGACGAACAGGCAGAATATAAAAGTGCCTGGGTCTGATACATCTGCCTGCCACCGGGGCCCTGGGGCCTCTCGAAAACTCTGTGTGTATGTGTTTGTGTGTGTGCCTGTGTCTTGCAGAAAATTACAGAATAACTGCAAAACATGAGTAGGGTTTTAATGTTTGATATATGTGAGGGTGCATTTTCACTAGCGCTCACCTTAGAGACATTAGCCATGGTTTGTTAAGCCAATGATGCATGCGAGCCACATTAGGCATAACGCTAAGTAAACAAATTGAGCTTTATAGTCCATAGCGTTCGGTAATGCCCAATCTGTTTAGGCATGGATGTGGTTTTGCCTGCCCGTCATAACAAAAAGTGCTGTAAAAGTAAGCAGACCCTAACTGCATATTATGAAATGGATTTTACTCGGATCTACGGTTCGTTTCACGTTTTTGTTTGTTATTATAATGCTGAACGCACTTCAGTTCGGTGACACTGTGGAAATGTGGATGAACTGTTGTGAAAGGTATGTATTGGTATATTAGACTAAATTAGGAGGTGTTATTAAAGATAAATATAGAGGAGTAAGAAAAAAACTAATTAACAGCTGGGTCAGAAATCCATGTATTGATATCAGCTGTATTTTCACTACATGATTGTCATGGCCATAATTAACAATAATTATATGACAGCAATATCCAAACAAGCAATGCTATAAATAAAACTGATAGTTGTTAATTTATTTGGGTGGCTCAGTGGTTAGTACTGTCGCCTTATAACAAGAAGGTCACTGGTTCGAGTCCCAGCTGGGCCAGTTGGCATTTCTGTGTGGAGTTTATATGTTCTCCCCATGTTTGTGTTTCCCCCATAGTCCACAGGTGTTATGGGTAAACTGGGTATACAAAATTGGCCGTAGTGTATGAGTGTGTGTGTGTGTGATTGTAAGATTGTATGGGTGTTTCCCAGTACTGGGTTGCGGATGGGAGGGCATCTGCTGCATAAAACATATGTCGGAAACATATGGTGGTCCATTGCGTTGTGATGGTTCTGATAAATAAGGGTCTAAACCGAAGGAAAATTAATGAACAGATAAATTTTTTTATTTGGTTGGTTGGTTGGTAGGTACGTTGGTTAGTTGGTTGCTTGGTTAGTTGGTTGGTTGCTTGTGTGCTTGTTTGGTTGTTGGGTTGGTCGGTTGGCTGGCTGCTTAGTTGCTTGCTTGGATTCTTGCTTGGATTCTTGCTTGGTTGCCCCCAAAAAAGAGATTTGACAGTTTTCAGATTTGCACAGTATACTGTATAACCATACTTTAAAGATAATGTATTGTTTCTAACTAGGGATGCTCCAATTGATTGGCCAGGGATTGGTATTATCGGCCGATAATTACATTTCATGATTTGATCGGTACTCACCAATCAATCTGGCCAAATTCATGATTGCAAATGCTTGTTTACTAGTTTACAAGCAGAGGAAGATTTATAAGTGCATTTTAACTTCTCATGCATCAAATATGGGCACCAAACTTTTTTTACATTAAGGCATGTTATCTATTCTTCCATCATTTGCAATGTTTTCAAATTGCATGGTTAGTAATTTTTTTTACCAATTTTTAAAAATATGTTTTATTTATTTTTTTTCCCATGAAGCAACTTCTGACAATAACAGGTCCACATTAAATAGTCATATGAGATGCATTTAAGGGATTATATGTAACATCCTTAATTTAGTGTCTTAGGAGAGATCTCCACTGAAGTGTCATATTTAGAGGGAAAATGTGCTTTATGCAATGGCAAAGTTTATAAAGCTTGAAGCATCAGAATCGGTACTCTGTATCGGCAGATCAGTATGACAAGGAATTGGTACTCGGTATCGGCTATAAAGATCCTAATTGGAGCATCCCTATTTCTAACTACAATTAGAAGTCATTTGAATGTTGAATGTTTTAGCATTAAAATTGGTTGTTGTAGAGATCAATTTAAAATCACCATTGGAATATTGTATATTTATATTACAGTTATAGTATTTTGCAGCACAACTACAAAAATATTGGATTTGCTTTGCAACAATTTTCAGATATCGCTAGTTAATTTCATAATTAAGTTATGGTGACAGAATTGTAAAATCTTGTGAAACGTTCTCAACTTTTTTAACATTTTAAGCTTAACAATTACTCCAGTAACAGTACATGCAGTGCCCCAAATAACAAATACAATTAATTTATATTTCACCATTATTTTTTAAAGAAATGAATAATGTTAAATACTATATATAACAGGTAACAAACAAATTAATTTAAAGACTTAAGATCAGTTACTCATTTTCATCGTTACTCATTTGTAATACATACGACATCATAAGAAGAATTACCATCCAAGAAGTGCAGATAACTAAAACTAATTGATACCCTCTGAAATTAAGCTGCATTTACTAACCTCTACAAAGTGTCAGTTCACATCTGAGCTGTCATGTAGCTTACACTTTTATCCAGAGCCACCTTTAGTATAGTTGATACAGGCTCAATCCCCCAGTTGTAATCCGAACCCCTTCAGCCTTCAGTTCACAAGCCTTTTGGTCACCAGCCCAGATCTTTAACCACTACAGGCTACATTACCTGAGCATCGAAGCTTTGGCTCTGGCTTAGCTCTCTTTAATGTATGACTCAAAAAGAAAAGCGATAGACATATAATAAAAATCTGACTTTTTTTTCTTGTTTAAGAGCTTTAATCTGGTCCCTGGCTTCAGAGTCTTGTGTTTATGTATTGTGACTTCCCCTTTGTGCTGTGCTCCACATGCTTTATGTTTGCATCATGTGATTCCTTTGTTCTGATTTCCCGCCCTTTGTTATTGTTTATTAGTTCCACCTGTGTCACCCCCTGTTTGTATTCAGTTCATTATGCCCTGTGCATTTAAACTCCTGTGTTTTTATTAAGTCTTGCTTCCGGTATTGTATTGTCTACACCCCTTGATATCTATACGTTGATGGTCCAGTACCTGTAGTGAGTGTTTTGTTAATAAATACGTGTTATTTTGATAATTCCTTAATTATGTGTATTTGTAGAGCGAGCGACTGTGACACCCGGTGCATCTACCAATCTAGAAAATATGAAAACAACCCAGGCTCATTCTGAAAACTTACCCCTATATTTCGTGAGAGCATCAAATTTGTGCCAGGAGGTACACTTTTGTTTTCTCAAGTCTGCCAGAGGTGGCTGCACACGCTTCTTGAGATTTCTCTCACGAGTGCTATTTGGGCCTGCTCTTTTCACATAAATCCACCACTGTTGACTAACTGACTGACTAAGTGATCAACTGACCCACCCTCCTCCTTCCCTTAACCCAACCAATGGTGTTTTAAAAGTACAGCTTGAACCACCCACCCCCTTACCTTAACCCAGGGGTATCCAAATTCGGTCCTGAAGGGTCGGTGTCTTGAATATTTTAGTTTCAATGCCAATTAAGCACAACTGAACTAGCTAATCAAGCTCTTTCTAGGTATACTAGTAACTTCCAGGGAGGCGTGTTAAAGGGAATTGGAACTAAACTATGCAGGACACTGATCTTCCGTGACCGAATTTGGACACCCTTGCCTTAACCCAACCGGCAGTTTTAAAAAGCAATCCAGAAAAAGAAAAGCCCTCATGTGCCTTTTACCACATTCTCATCCTGTTTTTTTTTTGTTTTGTTTTTTGTATGACCTGTTTTCTGGTACCGTTTTTTTTTCTCCAGAATTGAACCCCGTCATCACGGTTAACTCCTCTTTGCGTCTGAAGTCCGCTGAGGGCGAGCCACTGGACAAACAGGTATCGAGCTGTAACTTCCACACAGAGAGATAGCACAGCGTCAGCGTCTGGCCACATAATTTGTGATCTCCATAGGGCTATTTTCAGAATGAGCCTTTGTTGTATAAAGAATGCCATAGAATTGTTTTATTTATTTTTTATTATTTACAATTTTTTCGGTAAAATGCTTAGACCACTTCAGGAGGTTGTTTCCACGTGAAAATTCGTCCAAAATTACAAAAAATATATGTGATAGTGTATGTGTTATAGGACCATCAGATATACATGCTCAAATACATAAACAATTGAAAGCCACAGGTGACAGTTTAAGAATAACATTTTTTCATTTAGTTTTATATTTAAGTGTATTATATTGATATATTAATATCATTGGTTTCATTAACAACATTGAAGCAACAAACACCTATAGGTGCAAAGAAAACTTACATGATTTTTTTTTTATTATTATTGTGGCTTTAAATGCAAATGAGTCAACAGTGGTGGGTGGGGCTACTGCACTTCATGACATCACATTGCAGATGGCTTCAAGTTTTTGGATCCCGGTTTACTTTTTGTTAAGAGTTAAATAAATAAATAAATAAATAAATAAATAAATAAATAAATAAATAAATAAATAAATAAATAAATAAATAAATAAATAAATAAATAAATAAATAAATAGTAATTTTGATCATCCTTAGATGGCTGTGTTTGCAAAATTCCAACACACATTTCTGTCAAAATACCTTGTAAAAGTGGATTTTTTGCATAATAGAGTCCCTTTTAAAACAATTTAAAGCCACACACAAATGATGTATACCAGAAATGCCCAAACTAGGGCCTGTAGGCCAAAGTTGGCCCTTTGTATCCTTTGATTTGGCCCACCAGAAGGAAAAGGGGGTCGGTGAATGCTTTGTTTTATTGTTGAGCTTGAAAAAAAGCTAACTGAAATTAAATAGTTTAATTAAATGCTGTAAATATGTTCGATTATTTAAAAAAAATTACATAATGTGACTTCACGAAATGGTGACAAAGCCGAAGAAATCCAAATCTAATCTCGAAGGAGTCAAATCTAGGTAAAGGTAAGTTCAGCATGACTAGTGTACTCAGCATTATTAAACTCCATTGTTTTATAAATGAATTTTTTTAAAAAAATTATATTGTAATATACTCATTAAAATAATACACATTTTCAAAAAATTTATACTTTTGTAAATATGATTGAAGTGTTTTTTTTTTCTATTTATTTATAAATATTATTAAACAAAATTACCCATGAAACCTTTAATGTAATTCAGTTTGCTATATTTACTTTTGGCCCACAGCTCTCCAACAAGCTTGGATTTTGGCCCTTCATAAGAAAAGATTTGGTCACCCCTGGTGTATGCAAATGGTGATACAAATAGAGGGCAAATTTGACAGGCAATAATTAAATATATTTAAGGTATTTTGAGAAAAATCTTCACAGACACATTCTGGGGGCAACAGAGGTTTACTTTACATCTTTTGAAAAAGGGCTAATACAGTATGTTCCCTTTAAAATAAATGTGAGCTTCCTGAGACAGACTGCAACCTTCTCATAGATTTAGAGTTTGATAATGAAGCAACATCTTTCTTCTGAAAAGACACACATTTACGATTCTCAAATTGTGATGCATCATCTGACCTATTTAGTAATTTCAACACCCGGTACTTGGCACAGACTAATAGTTAACAACATCATCTGATTATATGAGCGTACAAACTGAATGGCACTAAATCTTATTGACATCTGCGTGAAAATCTATTGCACTGTACTTGTACCGCGTCCAACGAGAGCGCCGGCAGTGTAAACACTTGAAAATCCCTCGTTCATCATGATGTGATGTAAAATCATTATTTACTGTTCATAGAAAATAGTTATTGACAGAACAAAGCAAGAAAGCACAGCTAACACTGACAATTTACAACACTTTGAGTGTAAGATTAATTGGAAGACAGAAATAAATCATAAAAACACAGATTTATTGCATGGTCTTCTATTAAACTTTTTTAACAGTGTTTACTAAAAATTATTCGTAAATTGTTTGTTTTTATTGTTGCATAAAAATAAAACTTTTATAATGTTAATTGTTGTAACTGAAATTACAAATGTTATTTTATTCAAGTAAAAATACAGTTAAAAACTGTAAATATGTTGTAAAATATAACTACAGCTTATTGCTATTTAAGTCATTTAACTATTTATGACATTTATTCCAGAAATGTAGAATTTTTACCATGATTTAATATATATACATATATATTTATTTTCATTCCTCAAGTCGCAAGTTGCTTCAGAGATCTTTCCAATGTAATAATTTGCAGCTTAAGAAACATATTTTTTATAATAATAATAATAATAATAATAATACAATCACCGGCCACTTTATTGGGTACACTTTACTAGTATTGGGCTGGACCCCATATTGCATTGTATTGTCTTATTTTGGTGAGCCTGTGCAAATTTCGTAGCCTAAATTTTCTGTCCTTAACTGACAGGAGTGACACCCGGTGTGGTCTTCTGCTGCTGTAGCCCATCCGCCACAAGGTTCGACATGTTGTGTATTCAGAAATGCTGTCTGGCACCAAAAACCATGCCACGTTTAAAGTCACTTAAATCACCTTTCTTCCCCATTCTGATTCACGGTTTGAACTGCAGCAGATTGTCTTGACCATGGCTGCGTCCGAAATCACATACTTCCATCCTACAGCATATAGTACGCTTAAAACAGTATGCAAATTTGAAAAACAGTTTGTGAGAAGTACCCGGATGACTTACTACTTCCAGTGAGATTCTGAAGTGTGGATCCAATGCACGCTGCGCTATCCTGTGATGCCCTGCAAGAGAATTCATGAACGGGAGTGAAGCGATGCAACTCGGGTAGGTCACGTGATCGTGACAAAATGGCGTAGTATGTAGTATGTCCGAGTTCCATTCATACTGCTCACATTCATATCTCTATAGAATGTACTTTTCTAATGGCAGAGTAGAACAGTAGATTTAAATTCAGATGCAGTACCTACTGAGTAGTATGCAGTGTTGGAAGCAGTCCATGTCTACATGCCTAAATGAATTGAGTTGCTGCCATGTGATTGGCTGATTAGAAATTTGCGTTTATGTGCAGTTGGCCAGGTGTACCTAATAAAGTGGCCATTGAGTGTATTTTGTGTTGTGATGTATGATTGAAGAAATGCTTTTTGCATACATTTATTTATTAGGCTTGTCGAAAATTATTCATAAAAGTCACCTTATAAATAAATAAGTAAAACAATTATTATTTACATAAAAATGACCATCAAAAAGTCAAATGTCATCGATTGTGATGGTTTGGATATTAATTTATATCCAAAATGATTAAAAAGTTGTTGTTTTTTAATCTTTCCACTGTATTGGACACCAGTGTCTTGACAAATGAACCTTTTTTATTTTCAAAATCGTTTTCACAAAAACTTTATCAAGGTGTTCGGAAATGCTCAGACAGATCTTTTTAATCAGCTTCCGCTTCACTCATTTTACAGCGTGATATAAATTTTCGCCTGACAGGCGACTTTTTTTTTTTGTCATTCTCATTTCGTTGTAAACAGTGCAAGCTTCTGTCACAGACTGCAATTTAAAAAAGATTGTATGCGGAGCTTGTTTTGATTATTTCCGTCTCACAATGTTGACAACTCTCTGACATTGTGCTCCGACACTGAAAAGATTAATGGGGTTTCTAAACAAGCGCTTAAACTTCCAGCCACTTGATATAAAAGAGCTTGAGCCCATTTGAGGACTCATGAATACTTCTCATTATTTTACAGAATTATAACTGAAGAAGAAAACGAATGCTGTCTTTGAGGTTCTGAGATTTGTTTGAGGAGCTTAGACTCTCATTAAAGCATTTATTTCATTTATACAGGTTTTTAATTTATAGGACGCACAGAAACGTGGGCGATTCACTTTATGAAAAATAGATTTGGATATCATGAAGCTCATGAAGGGTTTCATTATTAATGAAAGTGTTTGGAGCTCTCATAAAAGTGGAATTAAAACTCACACGGACTACCTTTGAAATTATAGTTTGTTAATTTTTAATTGTCATGTGACATCTGATATACTCATTTTCAAAGGCACGAAGAGAAAGTTAACCATTTTAATTAAATCTGTTTGGGTTTTTAACTTTACTGATCCTCAGACAGTGTAAACCATTTTGAAACATCCAAGCATTTAAACTCTGAAAGCCCACTCAAGTTGTGAGCCAAGTTACTGGCAGCTTTTCTCAAAATATATTGAGATAATAATAAATAAATACACCCGCTGCTCGTTTCAGAGCATATCATGGGTTTAGGCGTCAGACCAACATGGGATTAATGCTGGTTGTCAAAAATGGCACCTGAACCACCACCTAGTGCGAATATGACACATACAAGGTTAAGGGAAATCATTTAAAGGAACAGCGCACACAAACATTGCAATTTTGTGATTATTTGTTCTCCCTCATGTCATTCCTCATTTTGCTTTTTCCACAGAACACAGAAGAAAGATTTTAGAAGCTTCCATACAATGACAAATGTGCTATTTCTGAAGCCATTCGGTAGCATTGTATGAGGAACAGACTTAAATTACTATTGTTATTCAATGTTAATCTTCCCATCTAGTGAACTGTAAACTCTGGGACAGCTGCAACTGAATCATTGAGTTCACTATGAAAACACTATGGGTGTTTACATGGACAAATTAATTCAGCCTGAATGAATCCAATCCCATTTTAAATTCTCGCAGTTCTGCTTTTATAAACCCATAAAACTTTTGATTGAAAGAAAGCTGGCATTTGTCAGAAGAGCTTTTTTTTTAAAGCAAATATTTTATAATTCACCCTCCACTGACCAACTTATAAGATGTAAGATTTAACATGGGCTTAGTGGCACTTTCTGAACCCAGTTGATGAAACTGTAATTGCGTATTTTATATTACTGTGCTACTAATTAGATTATGTCAGGTGTACAAAACCCTTTCCAATCCAATTGAAATTCATTTGGTTTGAAGTATTATCTTTGACTATGTTCACATGCAACCTCATAAAGTGCAATCATAATGAGATTTTATTCTGATTAACCTTGACTCCATGAAAACAATATTCTGATCAAACTAATGTAATTAAGCTCATAGTTGTTGCCAAATTGCATTAATCTAAGTGTTACACTGATTTTATGACGATAAACAGGCATTTAAGCCACTTCGTAATAGTGGTAATAGTATTATACTCAAAAGTGGCACATTTGTTACATGTGTAATTCTAAGAATGTGAATTACATGTGTATTACATGTGTAATTACATGTGTAATTCTTAATGTGTAAATCTCCCTGAGTTTCCCCCTAATATATCATGAAATGCGTATTTAAACCTAGAATAGTCTGGTTCTGTAGTTCAACTTCATTTTTTCGATAAAGTCTAAGCGGTTTTTAAAATGATCAGTGAATAATGATTGAAATTGCTTTCTTTTGCAGCTAGATCTCACAAGTAACTATTTTACTTATTTATCAGAGGTCTCCACAGCAGAACTGTTTCAGTATATGTTTTACACAGCGGATGCTCTTCCAGCCACAACCCAATACTGGGAAACACCCATACACTCTCACATTCACATACAGTTGAAGTCAGAATTATTAGCCCCCCCTTGATTTTTTTTTTTCTTTTTTAAATAATTCCCAAATGATGTTTATCAGAGCAAAGAAATTTTCACAGTATGTCTGATAATATTTTTTCTTATAGAGGAAGTCTTATTTGTTTTATTTTGGCTAGAATAAAAGCAGTTTTTAATCTTTTAAAAACCATTTTAGGGTCAAAATTATTAGCCCCTTAAAGCTATATTTTTTTCGATATTCTACAAAACAAACCATCCTTATACAATAACTTGCCTAATTACCCTAACCTGCCTAATAAACGTGATTAACCTAGTTAAGCCTTTAATTGTCACTTTAAGCTGTATAGAAGTGTCTAGAAAAATATCCAGTAAAATATTATTTACTGTCATCATGGCAAAGATCAAATAAATCAGTTATTAAAAATGAGTTAGTAAAACTGTTATGTTTAGAAATGTGTTGAAAAAATATTCTCTCCTTTAAACAGAAAATGGGGGAAACCAAACAGGGGGGCTAATAATTCTGACTTCAACTGTACACACTATGGCAAATTTAGTTTATTCAATTAACCTATACCACATATCTTTGGTCTGTAGTGGAAAGCAGAGCACCCTGAGGAAACCCATGCAAACATGGGAAGAACATGCAAACTCACACAGAAACGTCAACTGGCCCAGCTGGGACTCAAACCAGCGACCACCATGCCGCCCCTAATTGTACAAATAAAATTTTACAAATTACTATGAATTAGCCACTAAGTCAAAAAGTTTTAGTGAATTTTCATTGGGCTTCTTCTAATGCAAAGATTTTCTAGGGTGTCAAACTTAAATAATATTGCACAAGTCTCATGACCTACTTTATGACCTTTTTTTGCCATTGCTTTAACTTGACAGTCATATACCTGCTTGTTGATTCTTCCAAATTTCAATTTTTGTTGTGCTGTACAATAAAAGAGAATCATGCCATTTTGTCACAGCACAAGGGTGAGTAAATAATGACATAATTGTCATTTTTATCTCCTTTAAAAATATTTTATTAGAGTTTGAATGAGCTTCACACCATCAGGGTCCCCTTCAGTCACCACAGTCTGTTTTCTTCACAGCGGTATGTGAGTATTTCCACGCTGAAATATGACTGTTTTCCTGTGCTCTCTCAATGACTGTGTGAATCATCCAGTCAGATTCATACCACCTGGAGTGGCGTCACATGCCATTTCCTTCTGCCTAATGGTTCATTTCTTAATACCCCAAACTATAGCAATGAGGTTCTAATGTGCTTCACCCTGATGGATGAATGCATCTCTCTTTTACGACGATGGACTGTCTGTACAAAACCCACTGGAGAGCCTTCAGCTTGGCATTCTGTGGAAACGGAAGAAAAAACACTTGGAGATTCTGTGGATTTTATTGAAAGGGGTTGATGCCACATATTTGGTTATGTTGACAGGAGAGTCGTGACACTGTGGCACATTTCCCACAAGTCCAGGTGTTGGAGACACGTGATGACGGAAACAATGCAGAGCCGTCATGCAGTCGGGAGATGGAAAAGAACTGCTGACTCCTGAGCTTTTATTCTTGGGGTTAACTTGATGCATCGACAGCACATTTCACTAATTCAACACACATCACTGTAACACCACACAGCTGTATGTCATCAGAAATATAATGAAAGTGTGACTCGCAGGTTAACAAAAGGCTTCTGCCTTTGCTGAGGAGTAATGGTGTTTACCATATTTTCCAGGATACAAGTTGCAGGTTTTAATCATCTGAAATATGCTGTGCTCACACTGTGTGATTTGGGACATCACTGTGTGAATTGAAAATCTTAAAAAAGATTCTTATAACTTTAGGTAGTGTTACTGGTTTGACATTGAATTAAACAGCCGATTAATCCAACTCAGGCTCATTATTGATACGTACCCCTATATACATTTCTGGAGATCGTGAAATACATCTCAGGAGCTCAGTTTTTTTTTTCCTTTTTTTTCACAAATTCACCAGAGGTCGCTGTGTGCGCGTTTTCAGATAACATTTCTTTTGCAAGTGTCATTTGTGCCTGTTGTTCTCATGTAAATACACCAGAAACCGCTGTCAACTGACCAACTGACCGACCGATAACACCACCCACCCCCTTGCCTAAACTTAACCAATAGTGTTTTCAAAAGCACCAACTGACCCGATCACCCTTTCCCTAAACCCAACCGACAGTGTTTTCAAAAGCATGCCAGTTAAAGAAAAACCCTCACCTGATATTCACCACGTTTTCAGATCTTACCAAGTTCTCACCCTGTTATTTACTCATTTTATTTTTTGCCTTTTTGTTTTAGCTGGTTTCTGGAATCATCCTTTGCTTGACTTGAACCCTTTTGTCACGGTCAACTCCTCTCTGCATCTCAAGTCCACCGATGTACATGGTGAGGTACTGGGCAAACTGACAACAGCGAAAAAGCTGTCCACATGGAGGTAAGCAGTCAACTGGTAGCGGAAAAAGAAACAGAAACTGTCGGCGGCGTCAGAAATGTATACAGTGGTACATTTTCACAATGAGCCTGTGGTGCAACAATCCCAGCGGGGCACTTTGATGTGCAAAAAACAAATAAAAAATGTAAACCGTTTTGATGTCAGTTGGCTACCTTTATGTCAAAACTGTCCTGTAATCATTTTGACTTGCTTTTTGATGACAATTGAATGTCGTTTTGACATCAAGGTATTTTACATGAATTAGGGATACATGTAAATAAAGTGTAAATTGGAATTAGGAATTCAAGCTTTCAGATGTTCATTTATTCCTTTGCTGGAAATTAGAACAGATTTTAGAAATAGTTTTGAAACAAATCGTTGCGCTTAACAAATTAAATAATTATGTATAGGCTAATGGATATCTGTGCGTAGCCTACAACATGTTTCCCTATCCACGAGAGTGAAAGAGAAAGTAAAGAATGAGGAGGCTCATCTCTTATTCTCGTGCTGTAGATGGTCTGTTTGACTGTTTTCTCACTAGTGAAGCATTCAGAGTTTCCACTCACAAAGTCCACCATGTAAATAGCAAATGCGTTATGGCGCGACGCAACTGGCTCTTAAAGGGAATGGGAGATGAGACTCTGATTGTTTTATTCTCAAAACACACCTATAACTCATTAAGAGAATGACCTCAACCCTGTTAGACCATGCGTCACTGCGCAAAGCGGATTTTTCCGTTCCTAATATAGCAATAGTGGATTCCAACACGCACTTTGGACTTTGCACATGGATCGTCAAAATTGAGCCCAATATGTTTTGTGTCATTTTTTTGGTGGTCAAAGGGGCACCAATGTGTAGATGTAAAATGGAAAAGGTTTTGACATCAAATTGATTTTGCATTTTCGATGTGTTTTTATATGTATTTGTTGGTGTTGTTTTGACATCACGATGCCCACTTAGATACAATATTAAATTCTGGCAAATTCATATGATTTGAGATACTTTCCTGTGGAAACGTCTGTTAAACCATAAATATAGCAGTAATGTAACTTGGAGAGAGAGCTCTGAAAATATATATTTGAAGGGATATTGCAGCCAAAAATGAAAATTACCTCATTGGTTTTAAACAATTATGAGTTTCTTTCTACTGATGAATGCAAAAGTAGATATTTTGGAAACTGTTGGTTGCTGGCACTCATCAACTTCCATTGTGGGAAGTAAAATAAAAAAATAAAAAAAAATATGGAAGTGAATAGAACACCATTATTATTATGTTATATAATTATATATTATTTCATTGTTTGCAGACTGCAATTATTATTGTTTATTGTTTTATCTATTTCTTTACATTTCTTATTGCTGCTGCTGTTATTGCTTGTATCACTGCAATGACAATAAAGTCTCTTTAGTCTTTTTTGTACATAACAGTATGAAATAACAAAACTTTTAAGTTTAATATACTTTTAAGTTTAATATACTTTTAAGAGTAATATTCTGTGATTTCTGAAAGATCAATAATATAAAATGAGTCAAACTACTGTAAACTACTGTTTTTATTGCATGAATTCATTAATGATTATTTTTTCTGAATGTTATAAAGTTTTTTTGTTTAAAATTACAGTAATTAATTCTTGAAAAACACAAATGTCTTTGATTTATACCGAAAGCAAGGGTCAGCTTTTGTCACCATAGATTACAGTGTAAATTAAATCCACATTTTGGTTGTAGTTTGTAAACATTATGAAGAGTGCTTGACTAGCCCAATGTTTTAATGGTATGTCATGAGTTTTTCTTTAAATGACTAATTTCTTCTGTATTGTACATGGAGGTCAATGCTGAAGTTTGCCACAAAAGAAGATGAGATGGCCTGACCAGCACTGCTCCAAAGACACCAGCAGCTGCACAGGTACAAGTACAGGATGCAGCACTGAGGACCGTCCATCTCTACAGGTACAGACAGGGTTTATTCCTTATCTTTTGTAAATGTTTGAAATTGGGAATGCTTCTGCAGAAGACATGTCAGTTTTTATTTTGATGTAAACTATTATTTTGTAATGTAAATATGTGAATGTTTAAGTATAATTTAAGTCTTTATATGCATATTTATGTACATAAATAAATAATTACATGTTTAAATCTTTGTGTGATTTTGTTCCTCTGTGAGGGCACCACAGTAAAATTTCGCATAGGGCACCCTTTTGGCCAGCAGCGGCCCTGCATCTAGTGTACATAGTTTCACGTTAGGAAAGGCAGTCTTGATTTTACAAACAGTCGGCAAGTACCAAAGAACAGATGTAAAACATTGATCAAATGTAGTTTTCAGTTACGCTCATGTAAGTCATATTCAACTCGTTTAGTTTTTCCTTTATTCATTTTTGATTTTCGTCTTCAACACATGATTTATTTACAACACATTTTTAAACGTAATTGTTTAACCAACTCATTTCAAATATCTACTTTTTATCGTCCCCATAGTGACAGTCAGTGCAGAACATTTTACTAGTTATTTTGCAAGACAGTTGTATTCAGAAAAGCCTCTAAGTTTTTTATAGTCTTTTATTCAGATTAAACTGTAATTTAAAGACTTAATCAGTTAACTACGAAAGTTGAAATAATTAGTCAAATTATTTTGTAACTGATTTGTTGTGTATTTCAAAAAATATACAGTAAATATTTCTTAAGGAGGCTAATAATACTGACCTTTTTTATTTTTTTATTTTTATTTTTTAATTAAAACTGCTTTTATTCCAGAAATAAACAATAAGAAATAGAACTTGTTATGACTCCAGAATAATCATTTTTTAGGAAACACTGTAAAAAATTTCAAAAACAATATTTTAAATGAATGGGAGGGCAAAATAAATTGACCAACTGTAGGCCTATCTGTTAAAGTTTACAGGTGCAACAATGTGCCTTGATGAACTTGAATGTTAGAAATGTGTTATCCTACACCAGTACAAAGTTACTTGTCAAATAAACGAACAAGGAAGATTATTTTGAGTTTAAGTTATTTAATTAATTTGTTTATAAAGACTGCAGAGTGATGCATGTAAAAAAAATGACTTGTGTACCCCTGCCCACAAATGATCAAAGGAAATATGTTATTGCAATTTAAATATATAGAATATGAATTGATGTTTACTTTAAACTTGAATTATATTGTTCTATTAAAATTATGTTTCAAAAGATTGTGAAATTAAAGATTTTTCTAGAGTATAGGCACCGTTTTGTGTTTTTAAAAGTATCGATTTAGCACCAGTATCGAAATAAACTCAAACAATACCCAACCCTAATATATATATATATATATATATATATATATATATATATATATATATATATATATATATATATATATATATATATATATATATATATATATATATATATATATATATATAACTTAATTCTTTTAGGTGTACCAAGTAAAATAAGGTTCTTGCTTTTCACAGTGTACTGTATAGTGTGTTGTCTACATCTTTATATATATATATATATAAATAGTGTTTATGAATCGTTGATGTTGTAGCTTTGTTATGAATGCCAACTGTTCTTGTTTAGAGCTTTTGTGCTTAAACTAGGGGTGAAACGAAAGGCCTGCCAAGCTGATTTCAGCCTCATACACAGTTGTGGCCTTTGAAGATGTATCTTTTAGCCTTTAGGTTGTGGCAGGCCTCTTTATAATGCTTTCTGCTATAAATATCCATCCATAGGCCTACAACACAATGACTCACAATGATCTCCAGTAATCCTGTTAGAGGATTCTGGTCATGCATAAACACACACTTCATCAAAACAGACATTGCTCTTCACTGTGATGTGGGTGTCTGAGCTGATCTTTCAAATGCCCCGGTCAAGCAGCCTCTCATTTTTTTAAATTGTAAATCTTTTAGGCAATGTTAAATTGATTCAAAGCAGAGGCTGACCGCTGAAACACACACACACACACACACACACACACACAAACACACACACACACACACACACACACACTCGGTTGTATTGTGATATTATTTTCAAATCCGTGCTTGAATTTCTAAGAGGATAGCACTCATCTATCACTGATAACAGATCCCTCAAGTCTGAAATATGTTACTTTGTTTGCATGGAAAGATAGTTTCTCAGCTAAAATGAATAATTCACATTTTGATTTATTCAGACTGTGTTATTCCTGGATCCTAAAAAAAATTAGGGCCAAAATACTTTATTTTATTATACAATGTGTGTATATATATATATATATATATATTAGTTGTCATGTAGGCAATGGTCAAACACAGAAGCAAACAGGAACATACAAGAAAATCCGGAAGTGTAGTCAGGTCACAGACAAATGGTTAATACAGGCGGCAGAAAATGTTAACGAAAACAAGGCAAGGGTCAAACAGAGAAACTAAACTAGGAAAACGCTTCATATATAAACCAAAAAGACTCAATGCAACGTGTGTGTCAAAGTGAGCAGTCTATAAAGTCAGATTAATAAGTCCTTGAGCAGCTCCCAGCTGGGTGTGATCAATGGACAACTGGAACAGGTGTGTGTGTGTGTGTGTGTGTGTGTGTGTGTGTGTGTGTGTGTGTGTGTGTGTGTGTGTGTGTGTGTGTGTGTGTGTGTGTGTGCGTGCGTGTGTGTGTGTGTGCGTGCGTGCGTGCATGCGTGGTCCCTAAAGGGAGTTATAGTTCATATGGTGGCAGAATTTTAAATTGTAGTCTATGTGAAAATACATGTTTTCCATTGATCTGAAGTCTAGATCGCTGGTGATCGTGAAAAGTATAACAACATGCGTGTTGCTTTTATTACTTTGGGTGATTTATTATAAACACTACCATTTACATTTTTTTATTCATGTAATAAGTGGCACTGGTGACTTTTTAGTGAATTGCAACTTATTCTTGCTCACTGACTGAACAAGCAACTGCATTTGATTAAACAATATTGCTATATTATTAGATGATATTAGATGGCATTTTAAGAACATTATGATATGAATGCATAAACTGTAAAAATGTATTTTTAAAAAGATATTTTTGGGACTGTGAGACTATAGTTTGGATTAATTCATTCTCTGCATGATGCATGAACATTAGAAAACAAAATAACTCTCGATATTATCCAGAACTTTACATGCATTTGTTTCATGTTCACATCACTTTTGTCAAAAGTTTAAATTTAGATTAAAAAAATTAGACATTAGTTATAGTCTGTTGTTTTATGTTTATAGTCTATTTATATATATATATATATATTAGCTGGTGTGTTTTAAAAGAGTGATAGAACTTGCATTTAGAAAATATAAAACTGATATAGACATCCAAAGCTTGCAGTGTGTCACTTCTGCTTAATTGGATTTAAGTCTTTCACATTAAAATCACTCCACAGGCTTTCACAGATAACACTCGAAGCTGTTTACACATTAGCAACAATAAAGCAATTAATACATCAAAATGCTTACAAAGCCCATTTAATAGAGGTTATATTTCAGTCTCATAAATTTTATGTACTCCCCTAAAAAAATGTGGTTATATAACATCATGGGGCGACACAGTGGCGCAGTAGGTAGTGATGTCGCCTCACAGCAAGAAGGTCGCTGGTTCGAGTCTTGGCTGTGTCAGATGGCATTTCTGTGTGGAGTTTGCATGTTCTCCTTGCGTTCGCGTAGGTTACCTCCAGGTGCTCCGGTTTCCCCCTCAGTTCAAAGACATGCAGTAAAGGTGAATTGGGTTGGCTAAATTGTCCATATAGTGTATGAGTGTGAATGAGTGTGTGTTTCCCCAGAGATGGGTTGCGGCTGAAAGGGCATCTGCTGCGTAAAAACGTGCTGGATAAGCTGGTGGTTCATTCCGCTGTGGTGACCCCGGATTAATAAAGGGACTAAGCCAAAAAGAAAATGAATGAATAATATCATGGTTACTAAAAACAGCAGCAGCATTAGGCTATCTGAAGTTTTACTTAATGCACTTTAAATTGTGTAAGTTGATTAAACATTATCATGGACTTAAACATGCAAAAACAGTTTCTTTTTTGCTTTTTTCTCTGTGTTAAAAAATGTAACCTAGTGCATCACCCTAACTGAAATCTACAGCCTAACAGATGCTATTTTAATGTTCATTTTTTGGATGCCAAGCCGAGCAAGATTCAAACTCATGACCTTTTGCACTTAAGGCGAGAAATACTCCTCTGAGCCACATCAGCTCACGTTGATAAGAAGCTGAGCCTCCATAAGACTGAAATCCCCAAATCGCCTTGGACAGCACCTAATTTAAAGATTATGTTATCATATAATCCGATATAATACATGTTACAACTTCACCGGAGCACTTGAATCGATCGAAATGTGCAACTGCACCCAATTCACTACTTTTTTTTTTAAGTATTGTTTCCCCTGTTGTTATCTTATTTTATGGTGTAATGCTGTTTTTGTATTGTCACAAGTTGAACAACCACAAATTTTTGATTCAATTAACTACTGTATATGTCTCCATGTCTGTACATAGCGTATTGGATTTATATATTAGATGCAAAAACCTCTAAAAGGCATATGATATTTTTTTCTATAATTTGCATTTTTCTCTGACTCCCGTGTGTAGGCTCAGTAATTTTACTTTTATAGTGACTAAATAGTTCTTTTCATTGCCTTTCAAGGGAAAAAACTGAACATAAACATAGAGGGCGGATTAAATTAGCTTTTTATAGGTAAACATTTCCAACGGCATTTTTTTTTCATCTCATACAGTATATTTCGTATATATATATATATATATATATATATATATAGTTGAAGTCAGAATTGTTGCAACCCGGGCTCATTGCGGAAACGTAGCCCCACGGACGTTTCTGCGGACCGCGATTTACGTCCCGGAAGGTACGTATTCGAGCGGTTTTTTGTTTTCGCGGGAGGCCGCTGTGTGCGTTCCCCGGACTCAATCCCAGTCGTCGTCCACCGCAGCCGGCTCCTCCTCTGGGGTCTCCGCTCCGCCGACGCAATGCTGTGAGCTAAGCGGACAAACTGATTGCATCGGGAAAGCCCTCCACTCGGAGAGGCGAGCCGTCGGCCGGCGAGCGCGAAGAGGAGGGGCGGAGCAACGCCACACCACCCCACAGCGTTCGCTCGAAAAAAAACAAACGCGGCCTTTACGTACCTCCGGCCACGTAAATTGCGGTCTCCAGAAACGTCCGCGGGGCTACGCTTCCAGAATGAGCTTGGGTTGGAATTATTAGCCCCGCTTTTAATTTTTTTTCTTTTTTAAATACTTCCCAAATTATGTTTAACAGGGCAAGGAAACTTTCACAGTATGTCTGATAATATTTTTTCTTCTGGAGAAAGTATTATTTGTTTTATTTTAGCTAGAATAAAAGCAGTTATTAATTTTAAAGCTAAATAAGCTAAATGTTTGGTTATCTTAAGGCTAAATCTTTTTTCAATAGTCTACAGAACAAACCATCGTTAAACAGTAACTTGCCTAATTACCCTAACCTGCCTAGTTAACCTAATTTACCTAGTCATGCCTTTAAATGCCACTTTAAGCCGTATAGAAGTGTAGAAGTGTCTTGAAAAATATATAGTTAAATGAGAAATGAGAATATATAAATCTTGTATAATAACTGTGCTACAAATGTGGTATTGCTTTAATAATATTAATTTATATTTGGGGCATAATCATGTGTATAAAAAGGAAAATCAAATATGAAGAGTCTCAAATCCTTTTGTATGAGGAACTACAGCATTCATTCACATCTGCAGCTGATGTCAGAACAGCAGAAACCGTTACTTCACAAACATCACTTTAGAGGTAGTATTTGAATGATTCTCCAGCGTAATGTCTAAAGTGATGACAAAAAAATGTAATTTTTGCTAACATATTAAGATTATAAGGCTGAACGGCATGAAATCCCCACATGCACCGAATCCAATGCTCCAAAATTATAAATATTTTAAAATAGGCACTATCTTTATAAATAAATTGCATAGTTGCAATCTAAACAACTACATTCTTGACTAAAAAGCCTCAGAAGTACATTATATTGTCCAACAGCAGCAATATTTGTCAAACTGTAGAGTGTCCTCTGCTTGCCAATGTATGTATGCAGAGTAATACACATGAGTTGTCAGATACAGCCGACTTTATTCCAGCCCAAATGCTGTTCAACCAGCACTACCTACTGGGCCATGGCTTCGCCACATATTAGATTAATATTTTATTACATTTTTATTTATTTAAATCGAAATTAATGTATTTACTTTTACTGTCGGTGAGTGGAGGGTGAAGAGGCAATACGAGTGCTGTTATTTTACACTTGGTAAGTCAACATTTTAATATATTTTCATGAAGTCAACTTAGCATGTCACATTTAAATTCTCATAATTGTGTCAGGTAATATTCATAACTTTTTTCTTAATTTTTTAGAAGTAATGAGCATTGATGCATTAAATCATAATTTTGGATATTTAAAAGTGTATGTTATGTGTACTGTATGCTATAAGTGTATATCGAGTGTGTGAATTTTGACTTTTTATCAGTTTTCCCTTCTATTTGGCTTCTTTAGTTTTCCTCTCAACTCAGTCTGCAATGTATTTTGTAGTATTTTAAAACAATGCACCGGCAGAAAAGGAATGGCTTTTGGAACAAATCATAAATTCAGCATAATCGAGGTCTATGTATAATTCAACAGCAGGGAGCTACAAGAGCACAAGTTCTCTTCCTGAGGCGTCGTTAAGTTGCCATTTACTGTAACACACATAATAATAAGTTTAGCTGTAACTTAAATACACGTCACTAATTACAAAGATTACACCCCTGCAGCGAACTGCAGGGCATGATAGTAAACTCAAGTACAAGTTCCTTATTCTCAACCTTCCTTAACCCTCACTCTTAATAAAGGTTGCAAAAAGATCCTTTCAATGAAGAGTTCACCATTTTCCCATCCATTGTAGGTACTATATATATGTATGTGAAGAACATTTGTAACCATGGACCCCCATCATGGATCACCTAAATGCTGAATAAATAAGCTTTCCACTGGTTTATGATTTGTTAGAATTGGAAAATCTGGAATCTTAGGACTTAAAAATATCAGTACAGTGATGATTACTGCAGTGGTTCAAGTTGTAGTTTTGAAAAAAATGACAGTATGATGGTGTAAATCTGTAAATTTTTGTCAAATTGCCTTCGACAATAATGATGAAAATAAGCAAAGTTAGAATAGCAAGATATGTGGGGGAACATTGCATATTATGCGACTATATTGTATTAATATATGGAGCAGTTCCATCTTACTCTTAGATCGAAATTAATTCACAGAATACTAGAAAATTGAATCTTTTAATAACAATATTTCATTGTGGTTACATTTGAACTGGTTACAGGATAAGTGTATGAAATGCTAAAACGTATAAAATGAAACATGATATTAGTTGTACCTTGCATGAAGTTAAAAAGTTACCTGCATTGACCCTTTTGGTTAAAAAAAAAGACAATTGGTTGGCAATCAAAACAAAAAATGATTTTCATCTTTTCATATGTGTACTGAGAAAATCATCTTTAAAAGTGTTCAAATTAGGTTCTTAGCAATGCTAATTACTAATCAAAGTTTTGATATATCTATGGTATTACATTTACAAAATGTCTTTATTGAACATCACAATACATACTTACACATACATACAATAGTGTAAAAAGTTTGCCCCTAACTGATTTCTTTTCCTTTTTTTTTTTTTTTTTTTGCATGTTTGGCACACTTTAATATTTTAGTTTCTTAAAACATTTTAATTAGTCAGCACGTTTTAATTTAATTAGTCTAAAACAACAAGTAAATACATGCAGTTTTTACTGGAAGGTTTTTTATTTTTAAGGGAAAACAAAATTCAAAATTACATAGCCCTGTGTGAAAAGTGTTTGTCCTTAAACCTAATAACAGTTTGGGTCACCCTTAGCAGCAAAAAATGCAATCAAGTGTTTTTGGTAACTTCCAAAAAGTCTGTTATAGTGCTGTGAAGAAATTTTGCCGACTCATCTTTGTAGAAATGGTCAATTATAAGCCACGATGGAGGGTTTTTGGACATGAATCCCACTTTAAGAGCATCCCACGGCATCTCAATGTAATTCGGGTCAGGACTTGGAATAGGGTGCTTCAAAGACTTTATTTGGATTATTTTGACAGGTTTTTGATGATCTGAATAATGTGCAAACAGATAAGAAATCAGTAAGGGGGCAAACACTTCTTCACACCACTGTAAATACATACATACATACATACATACATATACACACATGGACATTCACACACACATACAGTACATACATACATACGCACATACATACATACATACATACATACATACATACGTACATGCATCATATTCTTATAGTTTTTAGCATTTTTGTATACAGTTGCTAGATACTCATAGAAATATAACCATGCAACTTAAGACTCACTGTAAGTTTTGTGCTCCAGCGTCATCATTTAATTATCTAAATATATTTTTTTTTTATCATAAACAACATTTTGTTGGAATGAAGAGATTCCATGAACCATAAATGACCCACATGGAACCATCCATCCCATTGAAAAACTATTATATTCTGAAGAGTCTCAGGTTATCTGTAGTATGTACTCCTGAGTAAGACACTTGCATTCACTAAATGACATATGCAACCTATTTTACTTCAATAACATGAAGAATTTGTGTGAAAAAAAAAAAAAAAAAAAAAACGATATTCACCATAGGGGAATGAAGAAGAACATGATTTTTTATGGATATTGATCAACAGCAACTGATTGTATCTTATATGTTGCAACCTGTATATTGATGCTTAAAGGTGAAGGACTCAAAAAATGTAAGTTTAATAAAATTTTTTTTTTTTGAGGTGCAGATTATCTTGACATTTTGATGATTGATTTTTTTTTTTCTTGTAAAAATAATGCGCACTGTGTTCACAAAAGGTCCGGCAACATGCATTATGAAAACAGGCTCAGTGTTGATTCCATGTTGACATTAAAATAAGCTTCATTCTGTCAGGGTTTGTTTTAGGGGATGAGACAAGGACTCAGAAGTCTCTTTGCTAATAAAAAAATGAAACAAAACTCTGGATGAGGCAGTGGAAGAACACAGTGAGTGTGCAGTAGACAGCAAATTGGCACAAGTCAAAAACAAAGGGATAATAGATAAGGAACAGAGATGGTCTGAATTTTGCAGATGGAAGGGTGCTTGGCTCTGGCGTTGGAGAAAGTGTAATAACTAACTTCAAACAGCCTTTCACAATACAGCTTTGACGTTGACTGACTTTCTTCAGCGATGTGTGACTGTTTATGGAGTCCATGATGAAATGAATGAGAAGTGTGGTAGAACGTATACTGGTCACAAAACTGTCTATAGACCTTTTTTTATAATCAACCTTCTCAGCATTTCTGATGGAAAATCTAAAAATAGATTAATTCAAATACAAATATAGCTGCAAGCAGCAATTAAGGGGCCAAGCAGTCCAGAGACAGAATGAGCACATCTGAGCACATTTGTCGGTGCTGTAAACAAAACCCATTTCACCTATTGACATGAATTTCACAACACTTGGTCAACATGGTCTGACAATGATCTGAGCCAAATTGGGTGATATTTTGGCAAACGGTCAAGGGAAAGCTTGCAAAAAATATTAACTGAACAACATCAATATGGCAGACAGGAAGTTTAGCCAAATAGAGCATATTTGTTCTTGGCATGACTCAATTAATAAGTTGAGATAAATTTTACCTAATAAACATATGCAGTCTAAAGTTTTTAGCAAATTTATGATTTATTATTGATGGCTAGTGACCAGTTTATACCTCCTGACCACGAGGTGGGACTGTTACCAAAAGTATGTGTTGGAGCCAGTGACGCCTCTGAAGTTTAGTGTCATGTTCAGTGTATGTTAAAACATTGTAGATTTCCAGCCTCAGATGCACTTTGACATCATACTTGCACATTTGTCGATGCCGTAAACCGTTTCACTGATCAATATGAGTTCCATACCTTTTGAAAAGAAAGTTTAAAAAAAAAAATCAAAATGGCGAACAGAAAGTATGTCCAAATATGGCATGTTTGATATCAATGTTATCAGCATGACCCAGTAAACAATTTGATTGAAATTTTACCACAGTAAACATATGCAATCAACATTTATTAGCTATTTTGGAAGATTCATTAGTGATGGTTAGTTAGGGGTTTTAACACATGACCACTTGGTGGCACTATTACTAAATTTATGTGTAAGGTTATTGTGTTTAAACAATATGTTTAAAAAAAGCAGAATTACAGCATCAGACGATCATGCCAGCACTTTTGTTGTTGCCGTAAACAAAAACCATGTCACCTGAATTTTATAACTTTTACTTTAACTTCCCAGCATGGTCTGAAGAGCGGCCCAATGTGGACAAAATCTGAAAATCAGGAGGAGGAGACTCTAGTCTAGGAGGAGTTCGAAAAAATAGGTGTTCGATAAATAACAAAATGTCGGACAGGAAGTTGAGTTGATTTTGGCATATTTGGTATTAATGGTTTTGGCTTGTATATTTATAACTTATATTTTATAACAAAACAAGTGTCATGTCAATGAGGAAAGTTTAGAAAAAGTTAATAGCATTTTTAAAAAACTTTTGGCCACAAGGTGGTGCTGCTTCAGAGGTTTTTGGGTACCTTCAGGGCATGGTGTTGAAGATGCATAACATGTTTTGTAATGATAAGTGAATATGTTTGCAAAATATAACAATTTTTGACCACTAGGGGGCAGTGCACCGAAACACTGCAGATCATCTCATCTTATGTCATAACACCCACCAAGTTTTTTTTTTTTTTTGTGAATACGTCAATGCTTTACAATGATATCGCCTCAAGTCCATTTTTTGTGAGCCCTTTGCTAAATTTGTTCACAAGTTAAACGAAAACGGTTGGTCGAATCAACTTGAATTCCATAGCTTTTGTTCAACATGTTTTGTAGATCATGTAATTCAATTTTGGTGATAATCAGATAAACAGCCTAGGACAAGTTCGATCAAACAAGTTTTGCAAAGTATTTTAAAATAGCGAAAAAACTGTATTTGTAAAATCCCTAGTCTGCAGTTAGCTAGGTAAAAAACTCGTACAATCCCCTAAAATTTGAAATTTTCACATAATCTGGTAATTAAGGGCCTGGGGATGTTGGAAGGTTACACCTTTGGAAAGGTTTTGCGCTCACACTATGCATGGCTACTGTAGTGCTATGCATTCACATTTCCCAAATGACACAACACTGAAGTTCCCAATCTGAAGGAGAATGTCCTGGTTACTAGTGTAACCCATTTTTCTCAAAGGCGAAAACAGAGACGTTGTGTTTCTGTGCCAAAGTAGCTGGGTTTCCAGCTGGAAGCTGAGTGTTTGGCTTCTTCAGTGATTAAAGTTTGACTTGCTCTCCTTCAGGTATTGGCTATATACTCAGCTGATTAAGATCAGACGCACAAGTTAAGAGCTGAGCTTTGCCAATTAATAGGCATTTATTGGCCCATATTTGGGCATACATGTGGTCTTTGCTTACCATGTTTTCTCATGTGTCTCATGTATGTTTTTGGCATACCGTACATGTGCATCTACATGTTTTCCACGTATGTCTCTAGCATACATGTGCACCTACTTGTGTTCCTCAAATATGTCTCATGTAAGTCTCAGGCAAACTTGTGCACCTACATGTGTTCCACATATATTTCTCTTGTGTGTCTCTCACATGCATGTGCACCTACATGTTTTCCACAGTATATATCTCTGGCGGATGTCTTTGGCATACATGTGCACCAATATGTTTCCCTCATATATGTCTCATGTATATCTCTGGCATACTTGTGCACCTACATGTATTTGCACAAATATGTATCTTATAAATCTAGCATACGTGTACACCTACATGTTTCCCCTTAAATGTCTCATGTAATGGAGTTAACTTTTTAATAAATGTTCAGCGTCGGCACCACGCCTCACTTTGTCTTCTTAACCAGTCACCTACTCCCTTAAACATATTTAAGGAAGACCATCTCTTTAGCACTGTAGCACTATTTCCTCGCTTCCCATTCACAATCCTATAACCCTCTTCATTCCTACATGTAGGTTGCATCCGTGCATCTAGATGTTTTCCACATATGTCTTATGTATGTTTCTTGCAAATATGTGCACCTACATGTGTTCCACAAATATGTGTCATGTATGTCTTTGGCATACATGTGCACCTACATGTTTTTCCGATATATGTCTCATGTATTTCGCTGGCATACATGTGCACCAATATGTTTTCTATATATATTTCTCGTGTATGTTTCTGGCATACATGTGCACCTACATGTGTTCCACATATATGTATCGTGTGTCTCTGGCATACATGTGCACCTACATATTATCCTCAAATACGTCTCATGTATGTTTCTTGCAAATATATGCACCTACATGTGTTCTAAAAATATGTGTCATGTGAAGAAGATACGGAATAATAATAATAATAGAAACGCCAACGAAAACAATAGGTGCCTCCGTACCTGCGATGCTTGGCCCCTAAATATTATTATATTATGTTATATTATATTATATTATATTATATTATATTATATTATATTATATTATATTATATTATATTATATATTCCTGATGATATGCCATTTTTACACCAAAGCAATTTATTCAGCATAATGGAGACTCTTGTTTATTGACATCCATTAAAATGAAATGGCCTCTTGTCTCATTAACTGCTTGTGTCTCAAGAACATTGGCTTGTTACTTAAAAAAAATACATTTTCAATAGCAAAGCTATACCAATGTACCAAATTATAGTTGCAGTGTTATGTGCTACATAATTACTTGTTGTACACAAATAAGTTTGCCTTGAAATATTTATTAATTAATGAGTAAACTAGCCTGGCAACGCAGTGGCGCAGTAGGTAGTGCTGTCACCTCACAGCAAGAAGGACGCTGGTTTGAGCCTCAGCTGGGTCAGTTGGCGTTTCTGTGTTCGAGTTTGCTTGTCATCCCACAGTCCAAAGACATGCGGAACAGGTGAATTGGGTTGGCTGAATTGTCTGTAGTGTATGAGTGTGTATGGGTGTGCATGGATCCGCTCCGTAGAACATGTACTGGATAGGTTGGCGGTTCATTACGCTGTGGTGACCTCAAATTAATAAAGGGAAAAGCAAAAAAGAAAATGAATGAATGAATGAATAAACTAGCTTTTGAACTTCACAAACCTGTTTGTGAAACCCTGACTTGTATTGCACTTCAATGTATGCACTTAACAGTGAAATAAGTGAGTTTAAGCATAAAAAAAGAAAATCAAATCTGCCAAAAATGGATTAATTCTTCATTTTAAGAAAGTAACATGTTTTTAACAATTTTCTTTTGTTAAATAGTTTGTGACACGAATCAAAGCTAATTTTGAGTTGTATTTTTAAATCAACCGAGCTGTTTAGATCATTGTAAAAGTTTTAATAAAATATTTTTTTCATTGCATTGTAAAATAATAATAATAATAATAAAATAATAATAATAGATAACATTATTAATCACAAGTTATACAATTTGTAACCAACCTATCTTGCTTATTTGCTTAGAACAACTAATCATTTCAACAGCTTTATTTGCCTTTATTTAAAAAATAAATAAACAAACATAAAACTCTAAGATATTAATAAATAAAATTATGTGTATAGATTAATCTGTAGAAGAACCCTGTGTAATCGTCTCAGATGAGCATAGAGGATGGCAGTAATGTGATGGTTTAAGCAGTAGGTGAAATATGGGTGTAAAGAGTCACCTCAGCAGCAGCTGCTGTCTGTGTTTACTGTACAGTTATGGAAACGCAGATCTGCAGTATCGTTTCAGCCCCGTCCTGATTGAAGGTAATCATGCAGACTGACGTCTAATCTAAAAGAAATCACAGAGAGCGGGGAAATAAATTAAAGTGTGCTTTTGCTTGGGTTCTGAAAACCAATAGTTGGGCATGTGTGATGTGTTTTTGGTGTAAAGAGGTTGGAGGAGGATGCGAGGCCCGGGGAGGGGTGTTGGGGGAAGAAGGTGGTCATAATAGATTTTCATTCACTAGAAAGAAAGAGGAATGGATTTTATTACAGTGGAAACAATTGAGTCTATAATGGTTTTTGAACTCGCTCTCCTTGGTCTTTCTTCTTTTCTTTCATCTTTAGCTGTTGGCTTTCGTCACACAAGACTGATGGGGAATAGTGAGTTTTTTTGCTGTGTAAAGATTCGGTTACACAGGACATGTTTCTGCATATTTTTTTAGTGTCCTAGATACATTATCATAGTAGTATTTCATATTATTAGTTAATTTTATTAATTTTGTTGTGTGTTTTTGTCATTTGTTTTGGTGTTTTTTTAACCACATTTATTGTTTAGTTGACAGTACACTCTTACAAAGGTTCACAACTAGGTTTTCACAGCAATGTCAAAGAAGAACCGTTTTTAGTTCACTCAAAGAGCCTTTCAGTTTTTAAAAGATCCATTTATTCAACCCAAGCTCATTCTGAAAACGTAGTCCCACGGACGTTTCTGGAGATAGCGGAATACGTCCCGGGAGGTACGTACGGCTGCATTTATTTTTTTCAAGCGATTGCTACGGGGCGGTGTGACGCTGTTCCCTTTCGCGCTTGCCGGCCAGTCGGCCGACCGCTTACCTCCTTGTGGAGGGCTTCCCCGCTGCAACCCGTTTGTCCACTCAGCTCATCGTGTACGTCGGCAGGATTGAGTTGGCAGTCAATCATCCGGTCAGTCGGACAGCGGCCTCTGGTGGGTTCACGCGAGAACAGCGCGGGCGCGAACTGCACTCGCGAGAGGCGTTTGAGATGCGAAAAAGCGCACAACAGCGGCCTCTCACGGATTCGCAAAAGCTGCAGCCGTACATACCCGCCGGGACGTATTCCACGGCCTCCAGAAATGTCCGCGGGACTACGTTTCCACAATGAGCTCGGGTTGCATTTATTTATTTATTTATTTTTTACATTTATTAAGAACTTTTCAATGATCTAAAATAGGGCAGCAATAAATAGAATTGAAATTGCAGGTGTTATTACAGACTGGTTTATACTTCTACGTTGAGTAGAAGGCCTGACCCATGGTGACTGCCTTACACTCAGCCATGCATTTGTACTTCTGCATGCTGTTTAATAACACTTCCGAAACATTAGTTGGCAGTAAGCTTAAATGTTCCTGTGTATTGAGTTTCTTTGTAGATGTTTAGTTTTTTCTGAATGCTACCTTAATGTACAAGTAGCTAAAACTCATTGATGCAGAGGCGGGAAACGGAGGACATGCAACAACTTTAATCAGAAGGTTAACAAAACAAAAGTTTGCATCTGGAGTTCCTACCCACACTCATGTAGTTGCAGTTTTGAAAGGTGGGCATCTGTTTCAGCCATGACGAGGGCTATGCGACCATGCAAAGGCTGCGTTGCAGCATACGTGTGCACACAGAAGTATAAATGAACCCTTAGCAAAGCTGACATCTTGTTTGTGATCAGTAGTAAAGGTAGCCGAAGGCCTGAGGGCGCTCTCATAGGGCAGATTTCACACAATTATTTTAAATTCAGTTTAATTTAAATGGTATATTTCCTCAGTACTTAACTCATTTTTTTTTTCTAAATAGCACAGCATTTATATTTATTTATCTATTGGATGGACACATTTAGATTAATTGTGCATTTTTATCCACTAACATACAATCCATTTATTTGCATTATTAGCAATAAAAATATTTTCTATTAAAAAAAGAATTTTTATTTAAAAATTTCTCAACATAACACTCAAAATTCAAACATTATTTTTTTAGTTTAATTGGTGTTTAACAGTGAGTGGCTAATTTGTAACAACCTGTGACAACTAACCCAGCTATGTCATGTTTTCTTAAAAATTGGCTAGCAGTCACTGTGTTTTACATTTTTCAAAATAGTTCCATATTTTATCTAATCACAACAGTATAAGATTTTACCTACATACTTTGAAAGATTGTTTTAAAATAAAAAATATCGATTGTAAAAAAGTTTTTTGCTTCCAAAATGTTTTCTTCTGTGTTTCTCATGAAAATTTCGCAGAACTTTTTCAATAATTGGCAGGAAGACATCTGCCGACACTGTGGTAAAAACCTCAGGAGCATGCCATGATTAACTCTGAGCAAATACTGTACCTCTGCAAAAACTACATTTTACCCCATGTTATTTTGTGCCCTGCGGTCCCCTAGCTTGTCAGGAATCACCCTGTGACCATGAAAGCCACTTTGGATTAATCACCCTGCCCTATTCTAAAGAACTTTTTTTTTTACAGTTTAAAGAGTCTTTTGTAGTTTGGAAAGGTTTCATGGAGGTTAAAGGTTCCTCATAGAACCACTGATGCATTTTTTTGTAAATTACTATTTATTCAGAACTTGTAATTCTGCATATACAGTGTGTCTTTCTTGATCCAGACATATTTTTCATCATGGCATTTTATTAGTTTATCTGTCTTGTCTTACTTACTTTTCATTTGCTTGGGTTCAATCGGAATGTGAACCTTTTAATTCTCAGTCGATCTGCAGAGCATCATGAAAATGCATAGTTAATAGGCAAGACAAATGCAATGGTTGAATGGTCCTTTTTATGCTTCTGAACCTAACACAGATCTTGTTAAAACTGAATAAAATGTGGTTGTATGTATGTATGTATGTATGTATGTATATATGTATGTATGTATGTATGTATGTATGTATGTATGTATGTATGTATGTATGTATGTATGTATGTATGTACGCATGTACAGTTGAAACCAGAAGTTTACATACTCTGAAAAAAGGAACATAACCATTTAAAAAAAAATTCTAAAGGTAAATCAAACTAAACGTTTACTAATTTAGGTATTTTAGGATTACCTAAATGATTTACATTTGCTAAATGTCAGAATAATCAAAATTTTGGGGGGTAGAATTTTGTATTAATTTCTAGACAGTCAAAAGTTTACATACATTTCCTTGGTATTTTTTTTAGCTTTGCTTTTAAACTTTATAAGTTTGGTCACATGTTTTGGGTATCCTACCAGAAGCTTCTCAGAATAGTTTGAAGGAATTTGAAACCCATTTATCCTGACAGAATTGGTGTAACTGAGTCAGATTTGTAGGCTTTCTTGCTCGCATAAACGTTTTCAACTCTGCCCACAAATGTTCTATAGCATTGAGCTCAGGGCTTTGTGATGGCCACTCCAAAACATTCACTCTATTGTCCTTAAAGCACATTTTAACTTATTTCAACATAATGTTCTTTCTTTATGATGCCATCTATGCTGTGAAGTGGACCAGTCCCTTTTGCATCAAAACAGCCCCACAACATGAAGCTGCCTCCCGCATACTTCACAGTTGGCATGGTGTTTCAAGGCTTGTAAGTTTTCCCTTTTGTCCTCAAATTGTAACACTAGTGATTATGGCCAAACAGTTCAATCTTAGTTCCATCAGACCACAGGACATGTCTCCAAAATGTGTCTTTTTCCCAGTGGAATTTTCAAATTACAATCTGGCTTTTTTGTCGATTTTGGCTTGTTGACTTTCCCATGTTGCGACACAAGGACTGCAGTGTGTTTGAGGTTTTCCTTAAATACTATTCTACAGTTGTGTGTCATATTAATTCAATTGTTGTCAATTAGCCAATCAGAAACTTCCAAAACCTTGACACCATCATGTGAGCTTTTTCAGAGGCATAATAATCTTATTGTATATAAACTTGACTTTTAAGAAAAGTTATAACAGTTCAAAAGATCTCTCATTATTCTGCTTTTAAGCATAACAGAAACAAATTTGACAATCCTAACTTACCTACAAGAGAAAAGGTTTACTCACATTAACATCTGCCTTTTTAAGTGGTTATGTGCCTTTTATACAGTGTACTGTATGTAAATTTCTGGTTTTAACTGTATGTATGTATGTATGTATGTATGTATGTATGTATGTATGTATGTATGTATGTAGGTAGGTAGGTAGGTAGGTAGGTAGGTAGGTAGGTAGGTAGGTAGGTAGGTAGGTAGGTAGGTATGTATGTATGTATGTATGTATGTATGTATGTATGTATATTTTTGTCTTTGTTATAGTATTGCTATTTTATCACCGTAGTATTACTGTTCTTTTAGGTCCATGTACTAGACAGAAGTCTCCAACAGACAGCTTTCAGGTTTATTCAGCGCTACTAAAAAACTAATTTGACTCAAAGTTTGAAGTCATAAATTAATCAGTTCTCTTGTCTGTTCTCAGTGCAATTGTCCAACTTTTTGGGTAAAATAAAAAAATCTCATTTATTTTCTCCATAAGAAATTGATTTTTAGATAAATCTTTCCAAGCAGACCTACCATGAGCTTTGATATTATCAGTAATTTCTTCTATAAAGCCAGTATGGTTGAAAATACTCTTTTAAAAGCTGAAATTCTAATATACAATAATATACATTCTAGACAAACAATAGTCAAAATCTAAAGAAGCTGCATCAAAAATGATGTTTGCTGTTTGTTCAAACTACTTATTTAAAAATAAGCTGAAACAACACAATTCTTCAGTTATTTGAGGACAACTTAATCATTTTATGTTCAATCCACTTAATTAAATTCCTTCATGTTGTCCCAACACAAATCAATTGTGTGGAACTCAGCATTGAAATATACAAAGATTTATGAAGAGATACATTTTACTTTTATGATAAGTATTTTATTTATTCAGAATTATTGTATTAATACATCATTATATAAATATTCTCTTCTTTAAATTACAATTTGTAGTGTTACGATTCACACCATGGCTGGTTTTTGTTATAATGCCAGCAAAGACTTAAAAAAATCAATTTGAGGGAAAAATGAATGGGTAAAGTACCTATAGGAGTATACGTAATGCTCTCAATAACAAGAATTTAGCATAAAGTTCTTTTAAAAAGCCTTACTTCCTCTTCTAATCCTACAATCTCCACTCTGTCAAGCTGCTTTCTGTGTACCTGTGTAAATGGCCCTTGAGATCTCTCCGTACTCCTGCATCTGGGCCTGTCATCTTTTTGCAGCCCCCATAAGACTGTGTGATTTCATCCTGCAGCGGTCTTTGCATCCAAAGCAATGATGAGCTCTATCGACCAGATCATAAAGCACGATGCCAAGGCTATGCCTGAAACCCACAAATGTCTTCAACGGCTTAAACCTCCATATTTCTACTTAACGTCATCTGCAGTTTCCAGATATCCCTGACAATGAGACTCTGATACGTGCGTTTGGAGAACTGATGCGATCCTGACTATTAAATATGCAGCCGCTCAGTGATTTGGACCAAAGGACCCTCCGTTTTACTGTCATCCTCTTTCAAAGGTCACTCTGGTTTAAATCTTAAAAAGCCACATTTTTTAAAGTACCATTATCTTGATGGAGATGAGCCTTTGGGTAAACTACTGATGCAAGGGAGATTTCATTCCACGCTATCAAGCGGGATCTGATAATTCAAATTTTGCAGGGGTAAAGAAAATGTCATCTCTCTGCGCTGAATGGCAATCAGTTGCTAACCGAGCGGAGTGACTGGCTGACATCTGAGAAACCGCTACATTTCTGTCACAATCCGTGGAGCCGTGATCGAGTTTGAAACCTGCCATCCTTTTTTTTTTTCTCTCTCTCTCATAAATCTCTGTTCACAATTTGTGGAAGATTTCCCTTAATCCTGTGAAGATTGATTTTTCCAGATGTTTGGGCCATATGTTGTGCCTTTAGTCCTCACCCGGAGTGTCTGATGCATCACGGGGGTATATTCATCCCATATAAAGATATAACTCAGACTCACCCGGCTAGTGTTTGCCTCAAAATATGTTTACAGTGGCACTAACACAACATGAAGCTTGCGATCGAGACAAAGGCATTCGCAAAACCATTTCGAATTGAGATGCTGCATGTCTCTGATTAAATCAAGCCAGAATTTGTCTTGTGTTTACTATCCAGTCTAGCAGTGCAGGGCTCAGCTGTGCCTGTAATGTAAATAAATATATAAAAATGACTTCTGGGCTCATTCAGAACGCTGAATTTTTGTTTGATTTAGCAGCTATTCTTGTGAAGTGTTTATCATCTGCTTGCTTGGACTTGCTTTGATTTTACCAGATGTTGTTTTCATTTTGCAAAGTTTTAATTTATTTCCATTTAAAATTTGGATTTCCATTTCAAGTGTATATGTGTGGTCAGGGATTGGCAGTATTTGTGATACATACATATTTATTACAAATACGTATTTTGAATACAAAATAGTATTTTGTCATTTGTATTTGATAGGGCTCATGAAAATGTTTTAATGTTTTGTATCAAAATACTTTAGTGTTTTGTATTTTTGTATTTTTAAAATACTGTAAAACACTTTGTAAGAAATGTACATCATGACATCATAAAAAAATGCGGTCTTTAATTTCTCAGTCATTTGTCTAGGCTTGATCACTCTAGAATATTGATTAATACTGAAGAAGTTAATCAATCCTTGGACTATGGATGAAAATTATGCATCACATATAAAGAAAGTAACAGACAGGGGTAGATTCTGGAGCAAATCAAAATAGGACAAACAACATAAAGTCCTATGACGATACCTACAATTCTGGCACTGTTTCAAATGCCAGTAGCTGATCTGCATGTGGTCTTAATTACAAACTTTGACATGGTTAATCAGAACAAGACAAAAATGTGTAATAATACTCCAATCTACAGACTGGTTAAAAAATTCTAACTCAGGTTTTATGGCAGCAAAAACAGATAGCTATTTTTTTTTATGTTTAGTTTTATATTGTGCATTGAAGTGTACAATAAAAACAAACATGATTTATGGAAATGACTGAATTTGGAGATTTAAGTAGTTTTCAAAAATCGTGATTTTACATTGAGTGTTGAAGATTTCAATTGCAAACATTTTGAAACAAGACTTTAAGAGATGGTGGCTACAGTACTTTATTCCAACTCATTATCTGCATTAAATGTTTTTTACAGTGATTAAAGAGACGGTCTTTGAGACAGTACTTTCTGTATGAAATTTGTACAAAATCTTTACTGAAACTAAAGAGAAACACAAGTTTGAGAACAGTACATAATACGTAATACATTAGAGGTGAATGAGGTGCAAAGAAGATGACTTGCTCAGAGAAATGCTGTTGTTATTAATTTTTGTTTACCTTACTAAATCAGTTTAATAGTGAAGGGATTGATCCAATTGACAGAAGGTTGCCCATTGATAGAAGGTTTGCGAAGAAATGTCATGCTTCCTTGTCAAAGTATTTTGTAGTATTTGCAAAATACAGGATTTTATTTTGTGTGTCAAATTTTTCAATGTATTTTTGCCCAACCCTGTGTGTAATCAAATGTGTAGTTTCAATCTGAACAAAAGTAATGATGGCTATAATAATATTTTTTTTCTTGAATTATAAAAATTCCACCAAAATGTAATTCAGTGTAGCAACAGTTTGTATATAACATTCATTTGATGACATAATATTATATTCTAGGGGTGGCTCAGTGGTTAGCACTATCACCTTACAGCAAGAAGGTGGCTGGTTCGAGTCCCATCTGGACCATTTGGCACTTCTGTTTGGAGCTTGCATGTTCTCCCAGTTTCATCTGTGTGCTCCAGTTTCCCTCACAGTCCAAAGACATGCAGTATAAGTGGCAAACAAAATTGGTATAGTGTATGAGTGTATGTGTGTGTGAATAAGAGTGTACGGGTGTTTCCCAGTGCTCGGTTCGAGTCCCATCTGGCTCATATGACACTTCTGTGTGAAGTTTGCATGTTGTCCCTGCATTCGCATGGGTTTTCCCTCCGGGTGCTCCCGTTTTCCCCACAGTCCAAAGACATGTGGTACAGGTGAATTGGGTAGGCTAAATTGTCCATAGTGTATGAGTGTGTGTGTGTGTGAATGAGTGTTTCCTTTATGGTATTATTAACATTAACTAACAGAACCCTACTATAAACTGTGACCCATTTGAATATCTTAATTAAGATTAAGATGTTTCTTTATTTACATTTTACTGAATAACAATATAAAAGTGTTCTGTCGACATCAACATAAACAGTTTAAACACAGAAGTTCATCAGTAGTTAAGGATGAGTTAATGATGTTAATGATGACTCCTCCAAGTAAAGTCATGACATAATTATATATCAACAAGTAATTAAGGTAGCCGTTGTTCACACATGAACTCTTTTGACTCAAGTTAACGTTAGTTCATGATTAATGCACGCCTTAACAAATCATTGATTCATAATAATGTCTAGGTTACATATTAATACATCATCATTCATGTACTGTAAACTGCACACTCAAAGTTACAGTAAAACAAAAGCAATGCTGCACTTGGATCTTTGTGGATAAGCTACAATTAATTTCACCTTTTTAATAACATTAAAATACAAGTATATTGATTAAACTCTGTTATGAAAGAGAATGTGTATTTTCTGTTTACACAAAAAGCTCAATATAATTACATTGCTTTGATTGAAATGAACACACAAGTATATATCTAAAATATAATATCATACCATCTTCAAATGAAGCGTGTTTGCTTGAAAAAGCATTGACTCATATATATGATCTGAAGAGGAAGAGGATGAGGAAGAAGCGTGTCTCCTGTGTCCTGCTTTCACTGGATGAATTTGAGGGATGAATCTTGAAACATTTCTTGTTTGAAATATGATTAAATGCAGCCTTTGAAGAACACACAACTTCAAAGGGTCAACACAAACAGTAGGATTTCAAAGCGAATCTCAATCATTAATTTTATCTCCATGTCACAAATGAATCTTGATTAGTTTGGCTGTCTTATAGGCTTATTATATCTCATCTAATTGTAAACCTAAACGATGCGCTGTGTGTGCTGAAATCCCAAAGACAGAAATTGCATCAGACGTTATACTTTGTTAAAGATGTTCACAAATTACCTCAAGTCATTTTCCTCTCAGTTTTTTCTTCTTCCAGTAACAGTGACGTATATTTATAGTGACACTTTAGCCATTAGATACAGAGGCAAAACCATTTGGAAGATAGCAATCGCTGCAAGGCAATGAGTCATGAGAAAATGAGACCAAGTGAGAAAAAGAAGCTGCCAGGTTTGTTAGCACTTGCCAGGTTTAGACATCAAGTCCTCATCAAGGTTTATTTGAACTGGAATAATTATGCTAAACTACCAAGCAAAGAAAATGCCCTATAGGATCTTTAGGAGAGGTGACTGAGACCAAAGCCTTTTACTGTACTGTATGTGTGCGACTGGATGAGGATGTGATGCTTTTTGTCTTTAAATAGGTTCATTTTACACCCCCAATAGAGTTAAAGAGTTGAGCCTTATCATTTTAAAGTCCATTCAGCTGATTTCTGGGTCTTTTGGCATCACTTTTAGCTTAGCTTAGCATAGATCATTGGATTGGATTAGACCATTCGCATCTCAAACAATGAGAGTTTCAATAGTTTTCCTATTTAAAACTTGACTTTTCTGTTGGTTCAACACTGTTGGTACATCCAAAGACCAATGAAAATAAAAGTAGCTATTTCCTAGGATATGGCGATGGAGTGGAGGAAGTATGACGTCAATTTGTATGCAAAAACCCAGAAGCGAGTTAGCATTTTAGCTAAAGTCAATGGATTTGGTTAATTTTTGGTTAAATCACTTAAAAGGGGTTTATGGCAAACACAAACTCAAGATACTTTCATGTTTTGCTCAACAACATAAAACACATCACTTCCATCACACACTTTTTAAAAACAATTGTTGCTAAATGGGACTACAGGCGTTGTCAGAGACATAAGTCATCGACATTATATTGTCTGAAACGTTGCCCACTTTAGATTTACAGCTTGTGTCGGGCATTTGAATATGTCTGTTATTAGATGATATTGGTAACACTTTATAATCACTACACACTATGAATCATTTATTAAGCATTAGCATCTAGTGAATGAATTATTTGTTAATCATTAAATCTACATTATTAAACGTTAGTATTCAAGAGTAGTTGGCGGTTTGTAAGATCATTCAGAATGAATTAGTAAATGATGAATAAACTATTGACATCAACGTTTATATGTCTTATTATTCAATCGTATAGTAATTATTACTTTGGTAACACTTTACAATTAGGTTCGTTAGTTAATGCATTTACTGACATGAACTAATCATGAACAACACATGTACAGAATTTATTAATCATAATTGAACATTTACTAATGCATTATTAACATCCAAGTCCATGCTTGTTAACATTAGTTAATGCACCATGAGTTAACATGACCTAACAATGAACTACTGTATTTTCATTACCTAACGTTAACTAGCATGAACAAATAAAGTAGTAAATGTATTGTTCATTGTTTGTTTATGTTAGTAAATGCATTAATCAACATTAACTAATTAACCTTATTGTAAAGTGTGACCATTACTTTTTATGTTAATAAATGCTTTATTAACTCAACTTCATGCAGTTGTGACCTAATCTAAATTGAGGACTATTCATGTTTTATAAGTCCCTTATAAAAGACAATTTAAGGCTTGTTATCAAATAAACTATATTTTTTGTAATCTTATCTAAAAAATAAAATTACTGTAAAGTTTAAATATTGCTGAATACCAGGAGTGTCAAAATACAACATAAAATTGGATAAAACAACAACAATATTATAGTTTACCAGTATATAATAGTATAATAGTATAGGATGCAATGTTTAAACTGTACAGTAATTTTATTTAAGATAAGATTGCAAAAGTTTATTTTTTTTATTCAGTTTCAATTTTGTATCTTTAAATGAATAAAAATTAATAAATATGTTTATGTTCTTTTTTCCTGTTTAGAATATAACGGAGCCTTTAATTATCATTTACAAGCATAAATAGTCCTTTCTTTAGATTAAGTCACAAAACTAAATGAAGTTGAGTTAATAAAGCATTTATTAGTATACAAATCAACTATTAATAAATGCCTGAATAAAAACATTTATAAATGTTAATTTGAATAGTTTATTAATAATTTACTAACTTAATCTGAATGGTCTTAAACAACCAGCTACTCTTAAACATCTAGTTTGTAAATAATGCAATACTTAATTTAGTAATAAAAAAATAAATCATTGACAAAGTATGAAAGTACAAGTATTGAAAGCACTTTAATAATGTGGTTGTTAGTCAAGAATAGAGCATTTGTAGCTGCAGTTATAAACTGCTTATTAAGGTTTATTAATGTAGAGTTAATGCATTACAGATAATGAATTCACTATTTGCTAATGCTTAGTAAATGGTTCATATTGTGTGTAGATAATTACTTAGATAGACAGTTATCACAGATTTATTTGTTTCATTGTGGTTAGGGTATCATTTATTTTAATGAAGCTATATTTCATGGAGATACTGCTTACCCGAGGGCCCCCTGTCTCTTTCCTGCTTTCAGTAATGCAAATGTGTGAATAAATTTGTAAAAATACTTAAATATTTACATTTTATTTAAATATTGACATTTCAACGTTTCATTTAAGATATCATTTTACAATAAAATTCATCCCAATATTTTTCGTCATTTTTTTACATTTTTTTTTATCTGAACACATTTTTAACCATGACTGCAATATTTACACTTCTCCTGTAATGCCCTTAAACACCTTAAAACTTATAGCATGTGACTGTATGGGCTGCTTTTCACTTTACTTTGTGACAAAAAAGAATATTGATTATTCTCTATCCATGAATGCAGGTATTTGGTAGATCAGTCCCTTAATCCTGTTGTCTATGAAAAAGAATATGTATTATTACATATAATATTTGTAATTGAGAGTCATAATTAGATTTTAGAGGTTACTGCAAGGTTAACGAGCTGTGTGTATGCAGGTGATACACTTATTTAAATATGTCTTAAAATAATAATATGCAGGCACATTTATAAACATACTGTATGTGTTTTAACACAAAGCAAAACAAATGTAATTTCCTCAGGGAATCTATCCATAAGGCATGTTCTGTATAGGTCTATACAAATTAGTTTTTTTTTTTATTTGTATTTATTTATATTATATAGCTTGGATTATAATATAATAAATCGAGGAAATAAATTGTTGTCATGGACCATATTTCTAAAAATAAGCTTAAAACATTGTCTGTGGCAAGGTGATGCTGACATAACAGAGGTCCGTGTAGGGAAAAAAAAACAAAACTATACTCTAAATGTACCCAGGCTCATTCAGAAAACATAATCCTATATACAATACTGGAGAGCATCAAATACATCCCTCATGGGACGTACGTTTTTGCAGTTATTTTCATATATGCATATATTCATATTTTCGTGTATGCTTTTTGAGACAACAAATTTCTCTCACGAGTGCCATTCACACCTGCTGTTCTCACGTAAATCCACCAGAGGCCGCTATCGACTGACTGATACACGCTCCTCTATTTCTTAAACCAACCGATAGTGCTTTTAAAAACAAAAATTGATGCACCCACCCACTTCCCTAAACCCAACCGATAGTGTTTTCAAAAACACAAATTGACCCGCCCACCCACTTCCCTAAAACCAACCGACAGTGTTTTCAAAAGCAATCCAGAAAAAGAAAAGCCCCCTGATTTTTACCACACTTTCAGATTTTACCACATTCTTACCGTTATTTACTTGTTTATTTATTTTTTTGTCCTTTTTTTTGCCTTACCAACTTTCTGGAACAATTTTCACCAGACTCGAACCTCCTTGTCATGGTCAACTCCTCTCTGTGTCTCAAATCTGCCAACGAATGCGGCAAACTAATAACAAAAAAGCCATCCATATGGAGGATGGCTGGTAAGCTTGAAAAGAAACTGCATCATACCACCCTGTAGCATTGGTTTTAAAGACTAAATGCAGCCATGTGTACCTCTGGCTACATAATTTGTGATTTCAAAAATGTATATAGGGCTACGTTTTCAGAATGAGCCTATGTTGCTAAAACTCATAAAATTTTCTCTTTGTGCTCCACAGAAAAAGTAACACCACCCAGGTTTGCAATGATGCAATTGTGAAGAGATTATAACAGATTTCTTTGTCATGTTTAATGGCTCTAAACTCAAAATAATCATATTTAATATGTGGTCCGCTAAATGGTAAAAAAGTAAATATTTTAGTCCAGCACTTTCACCAGCAATCTTATTTTATTTTTTATTTTTGCTAATGTCTTTTTCTTCCCATTTCATGGCTGCATTTTTGTCCTTTCATCATCCCTGCTTTCATTCCCGCTCTCTCTCTTCACCTCTTACTTCAAAAAACTCTCCACCAAAATACCAGCATGGCCCTCTCGCCCCCTGTCAGCAGTGACCTTGAGAAAAATTGCATATGCCACCGAAGAAAGAAAGCAGTTCTAAAAAAAGAATAGAAGCCTCTCAGTTGTGCATCCAAAATAAATAAATAATCTTACAGAATCTAATTTATGTTTTTTCACTTTCCTCCCCTCCCATGGTTCCCGGTCCCCGAAGGACTCTGATTTAAGTCTAAGTGATGATGAAACGTCAAATCCGCTCAGTGTGAAGTGATGCCACTTTTATTAAACACGCTCCTGGTCACGGGCCCCTGAATGTACACATTGACGTTCTCTTCCGGGCTTAATGACATGAGACAATGCATTGGACTTTGGCTCACTCATTAGATATTAGACATGGGGCCCCTGATAAAGTGCTTGTGGGTGTGCGACTCAAAAAAAGCGTCCTCGTGTTTTCCTGTTTCCCCAGCCATTACCCTGGGTCAATCAATACAAAGTGACTGCTGTGCTCAGTGCTATAGGCGCCCAGGGTTTGGCATGGAGAGCTATTAAAACTCTGGCCCGCTCATCTTTTTGAAAAAGCCCCATGAGCTGCCCCTGTACGGTGAAGATGGACAGCATACAGTTGTGTTCTGTCAGGGTTTAATAGCTCTGGGATGCGCAGAGCTGCATTGAGCTCCCGGTGTGTGTATGTGTGTGAGTGTGTTTGGCAATATCACTGTGCTGAGAGGTGAGGAAGCTTAGCTGACCTGGTTTCATCAGTAAAAGAATAGTTCACGCTCAAATGAAAATTCTGTCATCATTTACTCAACCTCATGTGGTTACAAAACTGAATGATGTAACGATGAGCATTTTCGGAATCTTTGTTAAAGCTCTTCCAGTATTTCAAAGTGTATCAAACTGCAAAACTTTCATAAAAGTAGTCTAAACCACTTTCTTTACTTTATTCTGTCATTTGACTGATAACATGTATGATTCAAAATTTTATTGAAATAATTTACCGGCCTGGACTATGTCACACTTTGAGCTTGTCGGGATGTAGGGGTGGTGAGAGAACAGTGTGATGAATGGGAAGGAAAGTAAAAGGATAAACACGTAGGTAGGTTGATCGGGCATTCTACAATGATGCCCAGAGAATCAGATTTTATAATATTTTGGTACAGTGATTGGACCTCCGATTTAACCTAGGAATAAAGAGAGGGCTATAGGATTGTGAATGGTTAGCAAGGAAATAGAGGGAGGGAGGATGTGTTTGAAAAAATGTGAAGAACAGTGCTAGAGGGCTGGTCTGCCTTAAATAAGTTTTAGGGAGTAGATGATTGGTTAATGAGACAAAGTTAGGCGTGGTTCCGCTGCCAAACCTTTACCAAGTTAACTCCATCAATAATAATGAGCTTAAAGCAATGGTGTCCAGTGTAGGGCCCGCAAGACAAAGTGGCCCCATGTTAACCTTTGGTTTGGCCCGTCATCTCATATGAAAATAGAGGGAGAATGATAAGGAGTTGGTTGGGGTGAATGTCTTTGACAGAGATCATTCATCGATTCATTTTTTTTCTTTTGGGTCGACACAGCTGAATGAACCACCAACTTATCCAGCATATGTTTTATGCAGCAGATGCCTTTCCAGCTGCAACCAATCACTGGGAAACACCCATGCACTCATTCCCCTATAGCGCATGTTGGAGAAAACTTGAGCACCCAGAGGAACCCACGCCAACACAGGGAGAACATGCAAACTCCACACAGAAATGACAATTGACCAAGCCGGGACTCAAACCAGCAACTATCTTGCTGTGAGGTGACAGTGCCACCGCGCCGCCTTGACAGAGCTTGCCATTGTGAATTTATTATAACCTTTTGTTTCTTTGTTTAATTGAGCTACAAAAAAAGCCAACTAAAATTAAATGATTAATTTAAATGTTGTAAATGAATCAGACTTTGTTTATGGAATTGTTTATGTCTCTACTATAATACGTTCATTATAAAATATAAAAAATACATACTTCATCAGTATTTAATATGTTTTAAGGCAACATTTTCTAGTTAGTTTCTAGTTCAATATGTCACAGTTGCTGTGTAAGGAAGAGGTGAGGACTGTACAATGCAAGGAATTAGATTTATTTATATTTGACGGACAGTATGAGCAGGAAGAAATTGTGATGAAAATGTGTTTGGACAACACTTGTGTTGTTACCACAAATCAATATAGTGCACAGTCAATATTCAAATATTGCATTATATGTGATATTTGAATACATAAAGACAAAATATAGCAGGGTTTAGGTAACAAGAGGTTAAACAAATAATCAGTATTCCATTTTTTACCATATGTTAAAAAGAAAAAAGCATATAAGCCCTCTGTCACCACATTAATCTTTAAAGATTTCAGGAACCTGTATATTGAGATTGACTGGCAGGTTTAAACATAATCCAGGTGTGTCCTTGTTCATTCAGTCAACGCATGATACAACTCGCAGTCCACACACCTGAGCGCCACAAAATATGATTTTATTCCTGAGGTCAGAACACAGGATAAATGTGGCTCAGAGACACGAAAGGCTGCGAAACGAATCACAGTCCGATTACCTGTCAAAAAAAATCCTCGCGCTATACTGCACGTCGCTCTTTTGTTTTGATTGAAGTGTATGTTTTTCGCCTAGAGCTTAAAGTAAACCATTTGTTCCCATCTTTAAAGTCTTGTCACAACAGCAAAACAGATCCCAAACGGTTCTCCTGCATAAGCTGTTGCCCAAAGGGCTTTTGCATTCGACCATTTTGAAATGAAATTGCCCACCCTTCTGGGACAAGTTGTTGGAATTGAAGGAAGGCCATGTAAAATTCATGCGCTTTCTCTGCGTTGACTAAACAGTGCCGTCATTGTACATATCTCAGTATCAGAGGGATGGAGAAACATGGATTATTTTGTAAAGAAAAAAAATCAACAACAAAGCTAAAGAGACAAGGAAACGAAAAGGGACAAATGCTAAGAGAAAAAAAAAAAGAAAAACAGGTGGATTGGATGGAAAGGAGACCAGGGAAGGAGAAAAAGATCTTCATCTCAGCAGTCAGGGCAGGATACCCTGTGGAGGCTTGAACGTAGCCAAAACAAAACAGCAAGCGTGTTCACGTTAGTATTCAGTCCTGGCTCAGCATTCTTCAGTGGGAGCGCAGCCAGCATGATGCATTATTTGTGCCTTTCTGACATTTTCCACTTTCCAAGAGATTGAATTTACCAAATAGGGCTCGCGCTCTTGCACATAAACACATACCCGATTTTTTTGAGTGTGTGGCAATCTGCTTTGTACATAGTAGTAGCCCATAGTAGCCCCTAATAGGGATCAACTGAGTCAGTGTGTAAAAAGAGGCCCATTTTGTAGAGCGATTACATATTTGTTGTGAAAAGGAATATTTTTATTATTATTTTTGTCTCTTTTTTTTCTCATTAAACAATAGTTGTATTGCTTAAAGTTGATATATTAACTGAAATTGTACTGTTGAGTGTGATATTTTTTCATGCTAATGAAGCATTTTTAAAGAAGTAGATGAAGCTGATAGAAATGCAAAGGCCTGATTCTTTAAAATTAACCTGAGCTCTGCGGCTAAACTTCCTGTTAGCAGAGATGGGTTAAAACTGAACACAGAATAAATGCAGTTGAGAAGTCTAATGCTTTTAATGTTGTGCAAAGAATTCATAGAAAAGGAGGATGTATGTATGTGTGCGGCCAATGGTGGACCGGACAAATTTCTCTAAACTCCACCTGTTGTCATCTGCTGCCTATAAAAGTTGAAGTCAGAAAATGAAAGTTGTTGCACACCTCCTGAATGTAACTGCATTGCATTGAGAATACCAGAATTCTGGGAATCGAATTATTCATTTATATCCAATAAATTACTAATATTTTAAACATTGAAGAAAAACCTCCCCTGACCTTTTTTATTAAACACACATGGAATTGATTAAATATTCCAGCATGTTATAATTCACATGACCATGGGAAACAAATAGTTATACAACACTGTAAAAAAAAAAATATCTGTCAATTAACTGTACTCTGTATTTTGCAATTCATTTGTTTTGTCAGATTATTGCTTTTTAATTGCATTATAAGACCTTAAAAAAATGTTCAATGTTATTATTTAATAGTTTGAGGTGGTATATTGTCTGTATTAGTGTATTCTCAGGTACAAAAGCCTAATTACAAACTGCCAGTGCGTTTCTGTTATGGACCTAATGCTCTATACATTATTTCTTTTGCAATATATTGTTTCAAACTACTAAAGTGTCAATAAAAGTTATACCGTCAAACTGCAGAGGTGAATTTTCAACATCAAAAGTCAACAGAGTAGGGATCAATGTTACATAATGCAATTCATAACCAAAATACCTGTGAATCATGAAATACGGAAATTGTTAATTGAGTTTTACAGCGTAGCCAAAATTTTATATTTTTTTTGATCAACTTTATTACGTCTTTTGCATTTTATTTATGTATAGAATTAAAATCATTGTTTTAATGTACAGTACATGCAAGTTGATCGTGGCTGACAAAATATTCATTAAATGATACCTAACTGAATAAAATTGATGTGGCGATGACTATCTATTAGGGCTTTATTTTGACGGTCCATGTGCAGAGCGCAAACGCAGGGCGCAAACGCTTTCAGGGCGTGTCAGAACGCATTTTTGCTGATTTAAGGACGGGAAAATCCGCTTTGCGCCATGGCGCATGATCTAAAAGGGTTGAGTTTATTTTCTTAATGAGTTATAGGTGTGTTTTGAGAATAAACCAATTAGAGCCTCATCTCCCATTCCCTTTAAGAGCCAGCTGCCTCGCGCCATAAGCGCATTTTGACGTAAAGTAAGTTTACTTTCGCTTTTGCTCGCGTGGATAGGGAAACCTTTACGCACAGACATCAATTAGCCTATAAATAATTAATTTCGTTTGTTAAGCCCAAAGATTTGTTTCCAAACTATTTCTAAATTCAGTTCTAATTTCTAGCAAACGAATAAATGAACAATAATAACCAAGTGTGGTCAAAATACTGAGTTATTTCCAAATACACCTGCCATGCCCCATATGGTCTAAAATTTGACAGGTGGACAAATCTAAGCTTGTTTTTAATAAAACAAATATAAATATGGATATAATAAATAATACTGCTAATAATAATAACATTATACAAAAGCAAATTGAATGAACTGAAAAAGCCTATATATATATATCCTTAAGATAATATATATTTTTCATATGTAAAAAATATTTGCGTATTGCTCTGCATCTTGTTTGTTTACTTTGTTCTGGTCTAAAGATCAGACTATTTACAGTTTCTCAAAATAACAACGCGCCACAACACCCCTGCTTTTTTAGACCAGACCACCTATGGGCGCACATTTGAGCGCAAATGCATTTGCTATTTAAACAGCGTGGCGCAACACCTCAAAATGACCCTTGCGCCGAGCTAAAAGTAGCAAAAGACTATTGCGCCGTGCCTTGCGCTACATTGCGCCGGGTGTATGATAGGGCCCTTAGGGTTATTGTAAAGAAATAATTTGTGTTTTAGCAAATAATGTAGCTTGTTCATATACAGTATGTATATATATATATATATATATATATATATTTATATATATATATATATATATATATATATATATATATATATATATATATATATTTATATATATATATATATATATATATATACAACAGTTCTGTCTGGATCTCGAATCCTATTAGCTGAAAGCTACAGAAGATACAGGCTCTTTACCCTTTGTTTATTACTCCGCCCACATACAGCCAGCAACAAGCAGACACTACAATTTGACAAATTTTACTGCCGTTACATAACAAAAAAATATATACTTTTGGAGCTTTTTTAGTCGAGAATGTAGTTGTTTAAATTGCAACTATAGTTAAAAATCAGACTTATATCTTCTAAGCGTAAGGGCTTATTATGTGGTTCTGTCACCATCTTGTGGATAGAAAACTTCAACTGTCATCGACGAGCTGTCTCTCAGAAATTGTAAATATTTTAAAATAGGCACTATTCTTGCAAATAAACTGCAGATCAAATCAATATTAAACTGGTAAGCACACCTGCCAACACTTTTGTTTTTCATGTGAGTATCCTGCATTTCAGACCAGTTTCCCACAAACATCCAATTTTTATTTCTTTCTAAAAAAACTCCCATAATTTCATCCACCCGCCTCTTTGGTACAGTCTGTAAACTAAACACCCCCGGGTTTCCAACTTTGGTACAGTAACCAATCGAAGCGGCCACCCAAAACCCACTGCATCTTGTTCTCAACCTCACCCCCGAATACCCCCTCCACTCTGGTCTCCCGGGTTTTCAGAGACATGTTGGCAGGTTAGATCAGGGCTATTCTATTGGCGACCCGCAGGCCAAATCCGGCCCCCGTGGCACTTTGTTCCGGCCCTCCAAACAGTCTGACCAAGACATCAAAAATAAATTTAGTTCAGTCGACAAACGGCTGCTATAGTTTTGAAGTTACGTGCATCTGTTCAATAACAGAACGAGCTGCAGTTAAAGGCTGCACAGAGCGTGAGTCATCATAAGCGAGTGGTGCGGGCAGCTGAAAACATGTTTGTAAAAAGGCTATTTGTACAATGCACTGATAACGTTAATAGGGATGCAACGATTGGCCGATTTCACTATTAACTGCGCTTTAATTCGTCCCAGTTTATTAATCGCAAAGTCTTCTCTGAGCCGCATTTCTGTAGCATGGAACAAAACCGCTGCAAAATGCCAAGTTGCCTGTACGCTAGTTTAAAGTTTGAAGTACACCGAGGCTAATACGCACACACACAGGATTAACTATAGCAGCGGCCGTTCCCATATCACGTCTTTTCCGCTTGGAAGTTTGTTGTTTCTAATGTAAGAATATATGACAATATGCGGGCGCCAGCGGAGCGACGCGCTTGCGTCTTTCTGGGCGCACGCATTAGAAAACATCCCACGGTGAGAGTTGTGCGTGCTTTTCATTGCAATGTAAACAAAAGATATGTTAGACAAATTATTATTACAATGATTATGTATGCATGAACGCCAGGCCCGTGCAGAGACCGTCCAAAGGGCATGTGCAGGATAAATTTTTTTTGAAGTGCGGGGGGGATGGGTTGGGGGGGGTGGTTGGGGTTGTTGTTTCGCGCGTACTGAAGAGCGGTGTTGTCGCGCGCGTTCTGATCAGTTGTGTTGTCGCGCAAGAGCGGTGTTGACGCGCGCCTACTGAAGGGCGGGACCGAGGGTGTGCCGCGACGCGGTGGCACTTTTGATCATTTTGGAAGGGCACTTTCTATCCAAGACTAAAAAGGGCATGTACACTGCACAGGTAGAGCCCTATGTGTGCACGTGCCTGATGAACGCAGATGGCAACAACAGTTAATCTAAATAGCTACTTACCTAATATAAAGCTGGAATTTACGTTAGAAGTGATAACAGTGAAACCATGATTATTCTTCAGAGTATAGAATTATACAACTAAAATCTACAATTGTTGCATCCCTAATTGTTATGCAGTTCAAAACATAACATATGAATGTGTCTGAATGTAGAAGAAGCCTACTTCCGCTATGCACTGCTTTGGTTGTGCTCTGAAATACAACATTTGTATTTTTATAAAAATAAAAAAAAAGTCTATTGTACAATGCAGTAATATTATGTAGTTTCAAAATACAATATAATAACATTTTAATGTAGAAAAAGCCAACATGGGTGTCTTAAGGAGCAAAAATATACAGCATATGGGCTCTTGTATGCTTTTGTGTCATCACTTATATAGCAAGTCATATCTCTCCGGCTCTTCGTTTGGGATGCTTTTCATAAACTGGTCACCATGACAAACTAATTGAGGATTAGATGGGTTAGATGATCTCTCTTTTTGTATGTTGAAGTGCTGTATTTATAACGATATGCTCGCATATCAGAAATGTGTGTTGTGTTGGCAGGTTGAAATAAGCAAAGTCTGCATGTGTTTAGCGTTTTTCCTTATCGCAAACACAACAGCAGTCTGGTAACGTTAGTTTATTCGTTGTCGGGATTAATTATTGTGATATCCCGATTGCAACAGAGAAATACTGTAGACTGTAACACTGCAAGAAGATATCTCTGTAGATGGATGGCATTTCATGTAACGTTTAGCCTTATAATCTTAAAGTGTGAGCAAATATCAGCAGTTTTATCTTCACTTTAGACAGAGTCATTCAAACACTAGCTCTAAAGTGACATTGGTGAATTAGTACCGGCTTCTGCTGTTTTGGCATCAGCTGCAGATGTGAATAAATGGCAGAAGAAAGTAGTTCCTAATAAAAAAAGTCTTTTTAGACTCTCCGTGTTTGATTTTCTTATTTATATACAGGATTGTGATGTTGAACTGTTGTATAAATGCAATATTACACTCAATATCACACACACCATATCAGTGCGATATGGCTGTATATCAGGACTGATATACATCAGGCCCACGGCCTCATGCCAATGCACGCCTCCCACCAGTGCTGATATACAGCCATATCGCACTACTACGAGTGTGATATTGCTTATATATATATATACACTGTGAAAAATGTTCCTGCTTATTAAACACCACTAGGTGTAAAAAAAAATAATAATAATTTTTTTAATTTTTCAAAAATTTGTATGAAAATGTATGATTCAAGAAATTAAAAGAAATAAAAACCTGCCGCTCAACATAGGTACCATTGATACATGAATTGATCAAATGGAAACATACAAATGAGATTATTCTAATTCATAAGATTTTGTCACAAATTGGGCAAAATTTGAAATAATTATAAATTACTACGTTGTTGTGTTGCCTCGACTGATCCCCAGCATCCCAGCACACGTGCACAAGCAAGCACATTTTCTCATTCACAGCAAAACAACTCATTTCAGATTCTGTGTTCGTTCTTCTTTCTCTGTGGCCTTTTGGCTCTCAGCATGGCGCCCGCATTAATCTTCAATTTCTCATCAGTTTCCTCACTACCAGTGTTGCCTCTTGACTTCTTATAGCCATCAAAACCAGACATTTTGATTCATTTTATTAAAAGGATTTATTTATTGATCTATTTATTTATTTATAACAAATCACTCCTTCCTCTGCCTAGCAGGAGAAGTCAGATAATTCTTTTAGCACAGCTCATCTTTGCTCAAGGGCACTCCGGAAAGCTTCAAACACAACTTAAACACATTTGTGACACAAAGAGCACATTTACATAGTTGCAAATAAACGGATAACCAGTGGTGAAAAGAGTACTAATAAAAACATACTCAAGTACCATTACTCGCCAAAAAATGGAGTGAAAGTTGAGCAAAGGTACACTCAAAAACATATGTTGGCTTTGATTAACTTTGTCAACAGGTTCTACATAACTGTTAGCTTAGCCTCCTTAGCCTTAGTGGCCACTTACGTGGATAGCACATTTTAGCTCTTATGTCATGTTTTATATTTTGTTACAGACATACAGTGTCATCCTGCAACTGTTTTGCAGCATATGAAATGTCCCACACACTATTTTAACTATCCAAAATGGGCAAACAATGTTGTTTTTACTGATAGTCAAAACACATGTATGTATTATTAATGCGTTAAAAACAGTGAGGAAAAACTGCTGTGTTCAAGGCAGAAATAAAGTGTTTTTCATTCTATCACACAAAGGTGACTTTATTGTATTTTATGGAAATTTGGACCACGAGTCCACATATATGGACATCTTCTTTCTGGAAAAGTATATAATATCAAAAGATAATACTTAGGTTTTATTCTAATTGGGTTCCAATAAGCCCAAATAGCTAAGAGAAATAAAAAATGCATGTAAAAAAAAACGCTTGGGCCTTAAGATTTTAAAGATAGAGTATTTATTTTAGTGAACTTAAGTTAGTTACTTAAAGGTAATGCAATGTTGTTTAGTTCAATTAACATAGCATTCATAATTCAGCTTTAATCTATTTAGTTATTGAGCTTAAATTACTAAATAGATTAAAGATAAATTATGAATGTTATGTTAATGAAACTACTGTAGATTCACAAGGTGGTGTTGCACATCAAGGTTTGGGCTTTATCATGTCCAGCATTCTGAAAATGTCAAGTTAAAAAAGATATACCAACAGATCAAGGGTGAAAGGAGGAATTGATTTAAAAGAAAAATACAGAATGTTTTTTTTTTTTTTAAATTAAATAGCTTATCACATACTTCTACACAAGGGCTTTGAGGATGCATTCACACCTTTTTTTTTCAATAGTGATGTTCTAAATTACGAGAAATGAGAGTTACTAGTAATTTTCACTGTACATCCTTTTAATGTGTGTAGTGTTTTCGTGATCTAAAGACATAGTACCTGAATGATCCACAGTCTTGCAGCCAGATATGGAACTTTAGAGGCTGAACTCCAAATCTCAATAAATTAACAAAATAAATTTGTTATAATAAAATATAATAATATAAATATACACAATTTAGAAAAATACATTTATAAAATATGAAAATAAAGTTTAAATGTGTCAGATGACCAAACAAACAAACTTGCATTAAATATCCAGATGTCATTTTATTAAAGTGTTACATATGCTTATTGTCAAGTGGTTTTGGAGTTAACAGAGAGAGTATTATGTAGTGAAATTACACCTTATACCCTGCAAATGAAAAATGTAGCTTACATCCCTGTCATTATCATTTAGGATGTGTGTCTTAATTAAAATATTCCCCATTTACAGACTATAAATTTAAAATGTGAGATTAATTTAATTTGAGAAAACATAAAATTGACATTTGCACCTACTGTATAATAAACCGGCAGAGAGCAGTTTGATTCTTTTAAATGCAAAATGTAATCTAAAAAGCAAAAAATCCATCTGTGATGATATGCTAATGCTGAGGTTATAAACTTTTAACCCTGACTAACAAGCATTGAGTATCCAGCAGTTGGTGCCACAAACCAAACACCTTCAGCACTGATAGAATACATGCAATTAGTACAGTACATATATTTGACAACATAACATTCTGTAGTACATCTAGCTGTTGTTTGGGGCCATTTGAGGATTTCAGGCATTACACAGAAGACATCTTTCATCTTCTCATCATTGATATGGAGTCTAAAGAGTCTCTCGGTTGTTGCATGTAATGATTTTGTGTCCTTGGACACTTTTATTGCTTCCACACTGTAGATCCTGCCTTTATAAAGCATAGAGCATCTGATGCAATTTTTCTATGTGCAGTTTGTTTGGATGGGAATCACGGGACTGATTATTCTACTTTTACAATCACCATAAACATGAAATAAACATATACAGTGCCTATAGGAAATCATCATAACCTTTTGAGATAATTACTTTATTTGTCAGACAGCCTGAAATCAGATCATGTTCCAATTAACTATTCAAGCCTTTGAATGGTTTTTGTAGCCTTCCTCCAACCGGTGCCTTTCTACAACTTTATCATGAAGGTCTTTTAAAATCAGGGTGCAATGTGAGTAAAGGTATAGATTTTAACAAGGTATGATGATTTTCTTAAGGCACTGTAAATTGTTGCCTGCAGGTTGAAGAAAAATCTACAGTAGCTGAGAGAGTTTAATGTGTTTTTTAAGAAAATTTAAGAAAACACTTGCAATTACAAAAACGTCAGCAAATTGAGAAATGACCTTCATCAGTTTGACAGCATATGTGCTGCAAATCATCATGCATTAGATGTTGCCTATGCTGTTGTTGTTAATTGGAAGGAATATGTCAATAGAGCCGCCACTTTAGTACAGGGTATAGCGCTTCTTTGAAATGAATGTGGGACCAAGGTGCAGTAGAGGACTAGTTATCTGGAGTCATAGATATATAAACATTTACACATACAGTTAAAGTCAGTTAAATTATTAGCCCCCGTTAAATTATATATATTTTTAAAAATATTTCCCAAATGATGTTTAAAAGAGCAAAGAAATTTTCACAGTATGTCTGATAATATTTTTTTATTCTGGAGAAAGTACTATTTGTTTTATTTCAGCTAGATTAAAAGCAGTTTTTAATTTTTAAACACCACTAGGACAAAATTATTAGCCCCTTTAGGCGATATAGTCTACATAATAAACCATCATTATACAATTACTTGCCTAATTACCCTAGCCTGCCAAGTTAACATAATTAACATAGTTAAGCCTTTAAATGTTACTTTAAGCTGTATAGAAGTGTCTTGAAAAATATGTAGTAAAATATTATGTACTGTTATCATGGCAAAGATAAAATAAATCAGGTATTAGAGATGAGTTATTAAAACTATTATGTTTAGAAACATGTTGAAACAAATCTGCTCTCTGTTAAACAGAAAAGGTGTGGGGGGAAATAAATAGGAGGGTTAATAATTCAGGGGGGCTGATAATTCTGACTTCAACTGTATATCAGGAGTTTTCCCGATGGTCATTATGCAAATATTTTTTAAATTACGAAAATTATAATTTTACATCATTTTCTATATCAATGCATAAGTGACCGCACAGCCATTGCCGACAAAGAGCATGTGTTTGTGTGCATAGAATTGTATTATCTCCCGCCCTGTTAAATTTGATCTTATCCGTCTCCTAAAACACCCCCTCTCCTGATTTCACTTACAATTCTAACAGAAGGAGAGATTTGATTTTGAATGAATCTCTGTTATGAAAGACTCATGTGAACCATTAATATCCCTGTATGTTTGCACATTGAGGTGCAAGCATTGTTATATTATAATCTTATAAGTTACTTCAAAAACTAGCCATAACTTCACTTAGCAGACAATAATAAAAGTTTCTTCCAGTGCATATTGTTGTCATATTTCATTTATATTGTTTGCGGATTTTATTCAACAAAACTAGCATAAGCCTATAATTTAGTGTGAGTTGGTGCTACTTTGCTTTATGATCAATGCAGTAAGTGACTGTATTATCATCAATAATGTTACCTGTTTAGCACAAACGTTTGTAACATACAAAAATGTAAAAAGCCTGAATCTTACTTATGAAGTGTTCTTCCTTTGTGCTTTGTTTTCTTTGTTTGCTCGTTAATACACCTGTACACAGCGCTAAAGTCCAGCATCTTCACCGTGCCCATGCGCATTTCCTGATTCCTGATTCCTGAGTCCTTTGAATTGGGCTCAGGCGAAGTTCAGTTGGCCGGCCCTGGCCCGGTTGGAAGAGGTGTGCCAGAGTGGGGTTTACTTGGCCTTTGGCGCGGTGTGCTTGTAGTGTGAGTGCAAAGTACACCTGAGCCCGAAAATGAAGACCCGACCTCATTTTAGGGGAGTGTTTCATATGGATTTATTAATCATTCTTACTTTTCAATGAACGCTAACTGTCATAGTTTATTAAAGGCGCAAACCCCTCGCTGCACCTTCAGAAAACCTCCTAAAGCCTGGTTTATACTTCTGCGTCAAGTGACCGGCGTAAGCCACGGCGCATGCAACGCGCGTAGCTGTGCATTTATACTTCTGCGCGCTGTCTCTGTTGGCCTGCATTAACACTTCTGAAATGCTAGTTGGCAGTGAGGTGTAAATGTTCCTCTGTGTCGAGTTTCTTTGCTGCTGTTTTGTTTTTTTCTGAATGATTCCTGAATGTACAAGTGGCTCAAACTTGCTCATTTAGAGGCTGGAACCGGCGAACATACAACAACTTTAACTATGAGGTAAACACAAAACAAAACTGTCCATCCGGAGCTCTTTCACGGGACTCCACACTTTAAATGATTTAACAATCGCTCCATTGCAGCGCTTCAGTGCTGCCAAGCCGACCAATCACAGAGCTTGCGCTACGCGTTGTTGCGACATGTAGTTACTTTTTTTGAGACTTTTTTTGACTGTGTGTCACTGCATCCCAAATGACTAAAAACAATACAAATCAATATAACTAAAGCAATCGCCACTGTGCTGAGCGAGAGCGCTTCTCTTCCTTTTTATCTGAACAGTTGCATCATCGATGATGTAAGCGTGATCAGGTCCTGTTGATAAAAATGCAGTGTGAGTGCAGGACAAGGGGGAGAGGGGATGGGGGACAATTGCAATTTGGCTCCACGTCCACAACTTCACGCATTGGGTTAAATTATGCTAGGCAGTCTCTGTGTTCAGTTGGATATTCATCCTCGTAACGTCAGACACAGCAATATTCCAAGATGGCAGCGCCCTTGGTCTAAAACCTATAGTAAAACATGCAGTTTTCTTCTAAATGGTTACATTAATCGAGTTTGTTTTATGTATTTTCATTAAAGTGGAATAATGTACAAAATAATGTAAGCTTGACTGAGTGCTTCATTTCCCATTTAAACTCTTTATAACCTTATTATGAAATAAGAAAACACGTTTACCTGACCGCATGCACTGTCAGCTTGTTAATTACGCGCTATCAGGTTAAGATTGTGCATGTACTGTAAAAAAAAACAGGCATAGAAACCTCCAAACCTCCTCTAGATCTCTGGCACCTCTATGTTAATGCTTTGGCACCTAGCTCACGCTGTGAACGCATGTCGCAGGTACTTGCTGTTGGAGAACATTTGTGTCACCTGCAACCTTTGTAAGCATTACCAAAACATGTACGATCCCACACAGCACCATCAAACACACACGCTCCTCCTGTGAGAGGAATATGGTAATTTATAGTAAAAACAGACGTAGTGAGACTTAGTGATTTATTGCCGGTGTTGTCACCCGTAATTAAACCCCCTGCTGATTAATTGTGTTTTCTGAGACTGTGGCACAGTGTGAAGACTTGTGGGGGATTGGAGCGAGATACGACAAAACAGAGCTAAAGCTCACTCTTGCACTCTCTCTGTGTCTGTTTTTATACATTTTCTGATGTATGGCCCATTTTTTTCTGAGCGCTGCATGGCCGTTGTATGATAGTGTTCCTTTGAGACTGCTGTGTGACATAGAATGTAAAATAGACTCTAGCACGTTTTAGTATTAATGTATATATATTAATATATATATTAATATATTAGATTATATTAGATTAGATTCAACTTTATTGTCATTATACATGTACAAGTACAATGCAACGAAATGCAGTTTAGGTCTAACCAGCAGTGCAATAGCAGCAAGTGCAGGATACAGGAATAAGTTATAAAGTGCAGTTATAGAAAAACTATGGTGATATTTACAGATGGATGTACTATGAACATTATAAACAGGTTGGATAAGCTATGAACAGATTTACAATATATGAATATATGTGCAGGTTGCTATTTATTATCAGTAGTGTGCAGATAGATAAACATGATTACAAGTGTATATGTTACGATAAATGAATATATGTACAGGGATAGATAAACATGATTACAAGTGTATATGTTACAAAATATATATATAGAGGTTGCTATTACTAATCAGTAGTATGCAGATAAATAAGCATGATTACAAGTGTGTATGCATAGTGGGTGTGTACATAATTACAAATGCCCATATGCAGTGGGTATGTACAGTTCAATAAGTAAACAGTTCAATGTGGTTCAGTGAATGTGCAAATTTTAAACGTGCAAATGTTAAACAGTGCAGTATTGCGAGGAGTTTAAGTTAGATGAGAGTGGGGGGTGTATTGGGGGGGGGGGCAAAAGAGTCAGTGTGGGGCAGAGTTCAGGAGGGAGACAACCCCAAAAAAAAAAAAAAAAAAAAAAAAATATATATATATATATATATATATATATATATATATATATATATATATATATATATATATATATATATATATATATATATATATATATGGGGGCAGATTATAATTATATTATTCAGAACAGTCTCAAATGGGACACACTCTATAAGAATGAAACAACAAAGCTGTAGCGGTACTGCAAATCGAGACCAAAGGTTTCACACAGGTTACACATCACAAAACAATGGGATAGCCTGCACATCAATTAATGATTCCAAAGGGTTACCCTGTTTAAAAAATTAGGTCCTGACCAAGCGCCATTATGTGACAAGATGGGTGTTAGAATGTATGGAAACTCATTTCTGCCAATAAATAATAAAAAAGGGTATATTCAGCTGTTACAATCAGGAAAAAGACCAATATGTAAAAGCAATAGATTGAATAAAACTGTTTAATTGTACCAAATTACAATGCACCTGTACAGTAGCACCTTAGTTTGTTCTGTGCTTTTATATATTTCATATTTATATATGAAAGCATATAGCATTGATATTGTAATGTAATATACTGTAATCAGTTAAATAGACTTCAGCATTCATTTAATTGTTTAAGTGTAAAACAAGATGAAAAGCCATTTACATGCACACGCCGTACGGATCAGCAGGTAAGTGCAGAATCATTATTGAAAATACTGTAAAATAAATGTTCATGTTTTAAAGACAAAAACTAAAGAAAAATTAATTTAAGGCAGTGCTTCTTGTACAATCTGAGACTCACTTTATATCGTATATCAATCAGGCAGTAAAGATTGTTAATTTTTAAAGAAAACAGACATTAATCGTGCCAATTTTTACAGTTCACCAGAAGCGCTTGACCCAGGTTACTGCCAAATTACAAGTCCTTCTGTATACTTCTACATATACCCTATTGTATAGGCCAAAGATTAATCACGATTAATAGCATCCAAAATACAAGTCTGTTTTGACATAATATTCTGTATGTCTGTGTATATTTATTAGTCAACTTGACTAGAAAATATATAGTCAAATCCGAAATTATGTGTACCCCAAGAGTATGAATAATTTTGGGCTTGACTATATGTATATCATACAACTTAAATGTAAATTAAAATGCAATATAGGCTCATTTTTTAAAACATAGCCCAATATACATTTCTGGAGATCACAAATTATATAACTAGAAGTATGTATGGCTGCATTTCGTCTTTAAAACGAATGCTACAGAGTGGTATGATGCCGTTCCTTTTCGCGCTTACCAGTTGACCGCTTACCTCTGTGTAGACGGCTATCCTGCTGCTTGTAGTTTGTTCAGTTAGCTCATCATGTACGTGGGTGGGCTTGAGACACAGAGAGGAGTTGATAATGATGACAGGGTTTGAGTGCGGTGAGAAACGGTTCCAGAAAGCAGGTAAGGCAGAAAACAGAATTCAAAAAGTAAATAACAGGGTGAGAATGTGGTAAAACCTAAAAACGTGGTAAAAAATCAGGCAAGCGCTTTTCTTTTTCTGGATTGCTTTTCAAAACTGTTGGTTAGGTTTAGATAAATAGGTGGGTCAATGGTGCTTTTGAAAGCACTATAGGGTAATGCTGAAGCATGCTAAGAGGACTTTTAATTAGCCAGTAACCTGGGTTAATCGTTTCCAGTGAATTGTATTCCAATGCAAAATCGGCGTGTTTAAGATCTGTTTTCTTTAAAAATCAGCGCTCTCCACTGGCTGACTGATATCTGATATAAAATGGGTCTCAGATTGTACAAGAAGCTCTGTATTAAAATACAATTTCCCCACATTGTCTTTATAATATGAGCATTTATTTTTACCCCAGTAGATTCAATGGAGCTTCTGCGCTAGCCTGCCAATTCTGACTGGCACATGCAAGCAAACGACTTTTTGTCTCATTTTATGCTTGAGCAACTAAATGAATGCCAAAGTCTATTTAACTGAATGTATTTGAATTACATTACAACATCGATGCTGTAAAAGGAACCATATAAAATGGAAAAAAACTCACAATAACAGGTCACCGGAAGTTTATCAGTATAGAAAACACACTAGCTTGGCATATACCCCATTGGTTGGGTTTAGGGGAGGAGGAGGATGGGTCAGTCGATTGGTCAGTTAGTCAGTCAGTCGACAGTGATCTTTGGTGGATTTATGCGAAAAGAACAGGCGCCAATAGCACTCGCAAGAGCGGCCTCTGGTAGATTCACAACATCAAAAACTGCAAAAAAAATGTAGTTCCTGTCATGTATTTGGTACTCTTCAGAAATAAATATAGCGGTACGTTTTTACTATGAGCCTGGATTGTTAAAATGCCTATGTAACACAACTGTTTGCATAGTTTTGTTTTTATGTATGTGTATTACATATAAATAATAAATAACACACGTGCATATTATGTTTAAAGAAACTTTTACTTGGATGTGATTAATTGCAAAAATGTAGAAAAATGTCATTGGTAATTGTTAGTTTTTATCTCACAATTCAGATTTTTTTTTTAATTGTGAATTTAAGAGTTTAATAATTTTTCCCTTTGATTTGCATGGTATAACTTTTACTTTTACTAGTTCTATAGTCCTAATTGTGGGATATACTGTATACTTGAAATTGTGTGAGGGAAAAGTCTGAATTACACGAACAAAAATTAATTGGCAGATAAATATCCACAACTCTGAATTTTCTGCTTTTCTGCTGTACTTTTCTCAAAACTGTGAGATACAAACTTGCAATTTCAGACTTTCAAATATGCAATTCTGACATCTTTCCTTTCAAATTATGAGACCAACACAAAATTCTGCTTTTTTACTCACAGTTCTGACTTATTTTATCATAACTAACTGAGGCATAAACTCAAAGTTCAGACATCTTTTCAGAATTATGAAATGTACATTTGCTATTGCGAGTTCTAAAGTTCAGTTTTGAGTTCTTAAATTATCTTACTTTTGAGATTTTACCATACAGTTCTGGGGAAAAGTCAGAATGTAAACTTAAAATTCCAGGGATCCAGAAGAATCCTTCAAAAATCAGGTATACAAAAGTGATCTTTAAGGTCCAAATTCAGCAGAAAATGTATTTGACATTTTTCATTCCATCAAGCTACACTATATATTTTGAAATTGTGAAAAAAACATATACAGTATTTGCCTATCCAGTGCCCATATTGCTATTTTACACTTACAGGTGGTGATAAATTATAAGCACGTTTATGCAGGGTATACAATCGTAAAAAATCATGCTGGGTCTTCTCTATCTCAATGCAAAACAGACTAAGCTTCAGGCAGACTTCAGGGATGTTAGGACCACACACCCAAGGCACAAAATATTGGAAAGGTAAGAGAGAGCAATTACCCATGAGGGGCCCTGGGCCAGTCCACATCCCCACTCCTGATACAGACTGCCAAATCAAGCACTTAATCCCCTAAAGTAACCTCAGGTTCTCCATGAGAGCTCATCACAAGATTAGAGATTTCTGGCTAAATCCTGACAGACTGCACCTTTATGAAGAAGCGCACAGGGAGAAGTTTCCCACAAACTTGGACAAAAAAGTAGAATGAAATAAATTACCTAAAGGTGCCTTTGGTGCAACGGGGAGAGATTTATGTAGTGCATTACATCCCACATATGCCACTTCTCATTAGGAGCAAACAGCAGCTGGAACTTGGCGGTAAACAGCCTCATCATCATCCAAGGTTTAATCCTATATCTGCATATAAACACCTCTGTGAAAACTCACCGCATCTAAGAATCATCATCATGACTGCATGACAGCTAGATTACTGTGAATAATACACATAACATATTCTTCTCAATACAGTTGAGAAAAAAAGTTTTACTTCTATAACCACTTTTTTTTTACTTGAATAAAAGGTATCCCCCATAAATAAAAAAGCATTTCAAGATTTAATGTTTTGATTATTGTTTCATAATTTGTGTTGTAATATTACTATAATGCAATGGGGTTAACATGCCAAGAACAAACAACACCATTAAAAGGACAAGCTTTTGTGCTCTTCCCATAGAAAGACTCAAGGATTGTTTAGACATGTAAACTTCTCAAATTATTCTGCATAATTTAATATATTCATGAGTTTCTTTTCTTCTGAATGCCAAATCCAAACAGGTGCATATTTTGTAACTATTTGGCTAATTTGTATGATTGTTCCGTCTCATTCGTGCATATTCATAGAATTCTTTTACGCCTCGCTGATGGATAGGATTTTATTTGGAAAAGTTTCTATTCTCTTCACCTCATTCAAATTGATACAAAACTGCCACCTTCCCAAATATTTACATCGATAGCACTTTGAACATTTGTTATGAATGTGTTTTCTGTGTACTCATTATAGTAATTACAGGATAATAACAGGAATATTACTGTTATTATCACCCTGTAAGATGGTAACCCCGAACCTATAAACAAAATCTACACTAAATAATGTATTTGAAGTAAGAACTAAACTAAAAAAGCACATTCTGCATAAGTACTCAATTCAAGCTTGAAGATATAAACCATTTGTTCAATTACCATGGAAGCCCATTTACACTATATAAGAAGATATTATGCCATACTAAAGTCTATATTGTGACTTTAAAAAGTGGCCAAATGACAAAACTAAATGACTTACTAAGTTCAAATTATGACTTTGAATGTTTTAATTATGACATATTCACAGAGGCGATTCTAGTTTCTCCAGGGCCTTAAGCCTCTTGTAACTTCCCCACCGTAATTTGCATATAGGGAAGATCGGTATGGCATATGAGTCCACAGTATGGGATAAGTTAAAAGTTTGTCATGTATCAAAATTATGAGTTAAGTCATATGTTAAAATTTATGACATCCTATGTAAAAGATATGACTTAAAGATCAATTATAAGACAAAAAAAATAAATCATAAAATGATGATGTTAAGCCAAAAAAAAATGCAAGTGTATATGACATCAAATTGATATCTTCCTTGTCAAACAACATGTAAAAAAATTATTACAGGAAAGTTGTTCAATATCAATAGTAGATGTTAATAAGATGTTATTTTGACATAAAGGTAGTTTACATGCATTTAGGGATAGAAAATTCAGAGTAAAATTTAATTCTGGTGGTCAAAGTGCATCAGTGTGGACGCCATGTTTGGACATCAAATCAATTTGCATTTTTGACGTGTTTTTTATGTCATGCTGAATGTCAATTCGATGTTGTTTTGACATCAAGAAAGTCACAAAAATATATCATATTTATTTTCTAATGATAATGTTCTATAAATGCTAAGTCCACCAAGACGAAATGTGACTAAATTTATTTTTTGTATCAATTTCCATTGAAGTGTATGCTTAAAGGTGCAGTAGGTGAACATTTTTTTGTTGTGCTGGTTGAAAGATTTCATATCGTATTGACGTCCAGTGCCTGGGAATTATGACTTTAAAATCAATTAATTTAAAAGACAGAAAGATGGTAACCCAACAGGAATTTAGATCAAAGTGACGTCAAAAACCAAAAACATGTTAAAAAGCATATTGACATCTGATTGACCGCTAATATTCGTGTCAAACAACATGTAAAAAATCTAATACTGAAAAGACGTGTTGTTTGATACCCATGTCACTTTGATGTTGCTTCATAGTTTACATGCTCTTTTTTGTTTTTAATTGAAGCTTTCAGATGAATACAACATTTCTTTCGTTCTATTTCTTTATGTGTCATTATTTTAGTGGTCAAAATGTTATCAATGTGTGGATGTCGATTGGATGTTGAGGTTTTGACATTAAATCTATTTGCATTTTTTACATGTTTGACGTCATGCTAAATGTCAATTTGATGTTGTTTTGACATCAAGGAAGTTATGTCACAAAAATCTATGTCATCTTTTAATTTTCTTCTAATGATAATGTACTGTAAATGCTAAGTCAACAAAAACTAAATGTGATTAAAGTTTGGGTTCTGATGTCAACCCGATTTTCATTCAAAAACAAAATGCAACATCCCCACGATGTTGGGGTACAACGTCAATATGACGTCATGTTGACGTCCGGTGTCTTCTGGGAATTATGACTTTAAAATCAATTTTAAGACAGAAAGATTATAAACCAGCAGGATTTTTTTAAATAAATAAAAATAAAATGTTAAAAAGCATATTGACATCTGATTGACATCTAAAATTTGCATCAAACAACATGTAAAAAAAATCTATTACTAGAAAGACAAATGTTTGATGTGTTTATTGACGCCCATGTCACTTTGATGTTGCTTTATAGTTTACATTGTAATTTTTTGGTTTTAATTGAAGCTTTCAGATGAATAAAACATCTCTTACTTTATATTTCTTTTTGTGTCATTATTTTAGTGGTCAAAATGGTATCAATGTGTGGATGTCAAATGGACGTTAAGGTTTTGACATCAAATCTATTAGAATTTTTGACATGTTTGACATCATGTTTAATGTCAATTTGATGTTGTTTTGACATCAATGAAGTTATGTCACAAAAATCTGTCATCTTGGGTTTAGTTTAAGTCAACCAAGACTAAATGTGACTAGATTTGTTTTTGGATAAATTTCCATTTCATCACTTTAATCCCGTTCACTTTTCAAAGTCCACCTTTGTGTTTGACTGAAGAGGCCATGCAGGGTTCAAACAACATGGGCGTGAGTAAATGATGGCAGATTTGTTATTTTCTGTGGCGCGCTAAATCTCTTTACGCATATTTGAGCATGTTGGGTGTGCTGGCATAGAGTGCAAAGGAGCAGCTGCAGACTCTACAGTTAGTTGGTACTAAACCTCACTATCTGCCTCATTATAGAGAATAAATGACTTCTTCTCCATAGGAGGAGCATGCAGGAGAAACCTCGTTGAACCATATGGCATAAGTCTCTCTCTCAGCCAGTCCCCAATACAGCCATCTCATAGTGTATCGGAGCAGGTGGGGTTTTAAAAGAAAGCCAATCAGATTGCTTACAGATGAGGGCCTCATTAACCACAGAAAGGCATCTATCTGTGCTCTCAATACGCTAATAAACACTGGCACACACATACCGTATGTAAGCCATTGTCACCCACTCAATACTATCCTGCCCGTGATTTATGTTCCTGCTTGCTTTTATATTAAATACATTATAGGCTGTGTGTTTTCACTCCATAGGGAGCTCACAGTCGGGAGGATGGATGGTGGAGTGTCCTTTCACAGGTTTAAGGGGCATTTAGCTCTAATGAGGTCCAATTTCAGCACACCAACCGGTGAACAGTAACAATTTCAGAGTTAGAACAGAGAACAAAAAGCTGCGGGTTGCAAAAAAGTGGCCATTTTAATATCCTCCTACTTCAGATAGTAGTTAAAAGTGATTTACTAGGCACAAATTTGCCACAGTTTGTGGTGAGGCCATTAAAATTTCAGATAGAAAAACCAGTTGACCTCAAGCACATACTCCTGATTCGGATGTTTTGGGCTTCAATGGATCCTTCAGCCAAAAGTGAATAGGCAGTCATTTAATCGTCCTCAAGTCACTTTGAACTGGATCACAAAAGGAGGTAATTTAATTAATTTGCAAGTGGATGGATTCAGTATCATGTCTGTATATCGTGAAACAATTTAACATTTAATTAAGCACCCAAGAGTGACTGTGAAAGGAACATGTGGTTTGTGAATCAGATGGGTTCTGTTGAAAACCGGTGGTGGCTGCCATCACTTTCCTCTGCACAGCGAAGAACCAGTGTGCAGTGTTTTTAAATATATTTTTTTTTCATCATTTGTGTGAATATTATCAGGTACACTAATCACTTGTTAAGTGATGCAGTTTGGAATACACATTGCGTCCTGACCCAAAAAAAAAAAAAAAAAAAAAACATAATAAGACAATAAAAATAAAACAATGCCATAAAATTTGGAAGATAAACAACCAATTGCTATAATGTAGTGTGTTTTGTACTGGTAGATTTCTAAGTAGGGTTTGTCTGCAGACTGCAAGACAGGAGTGTAACATGAAGAGAGCGTAACTTGAACTTATCGAACCCACTTGTCAAAACTATGTTGTTGGCAAGATGGCACTGTACTCATCACAGTTATTAACATTTACACCTATCCCAACCCTAAACCCAACCGTCACAGTTATTAACGTCTACACTGTCTCCACACCTAAATCCAACCATTAACGTCTACACCTTTCCCAACCCTAACCCCAACCATCACAGTTATTAACTTCTATATCTACTCCACACCTAAACCCTACCATCACAGTTATTAATGTCTACACCTACCCCAACCCTAAACCCAACCATCAAAGTTTTATACTTCTATATCTACTCCACACCTAAACCCTACCATCACAATTATTAACTTCTAAATCTACTCCACACTTAAACCCTACCATCACAGTTATTAACGTCTACACCTACCCCAACCCTAAACCCAACCATCAAAGTTTTATACTTCTATATCTACTCCACACCTAAACCCTACCATCACAGTTATTAACGTCTACACCTACCCCAACCCTAAACCCAACTATCACAGTTATATACTTCTATATCTACTCCACACCTAAATCCTACCATCACAATTATTAACGTCTACGCCTACACCTTGCCCAAGCCTAAACCCAACCATCACAGTTAATAACATACACCTACTCCACTTTGCATGTACAGCCGCGACTTGCAGAGGCTTTGACGTGCTTGCCATTGTACTACCAAGTAGCCTAACTGTCATGACAAAACAAACTAAGAAGTCAGCAAGTGGAGTTGGACGAATGAATATAATGATAAATTAAACGAATGGGTTGTGGATAAATTTGCTGAAAATGTTCTCTGGAACGTATTTCCGCCTTCTTGTCAACATCTCGTTGTGACATCTTGCATGGTTCAATGGGATCTCAATATTACAAGTTATGCCCTTGTGTCTGTTACATGTCTGTAACATGATCTTAAAAAACAAAATCAAAGACTTTTTTGATGCACAAAATATGTTTCGTAAATGTGTTTCCATTGTAGTTTATGCACATTTTCTCTTATCGGATAAAACCTTTATCATACTCAATTGTGCGCATACATTTTGTATGTTCATTTTCAATGTTTACTGTATGTGCATTTTGGCTTTCCATTATGCGATATTCCAAAAATGTGCAAAAAATGTGAATGAAAACATAGCTACTTACTGTTTTGATTCCCCAGGTTTAGGAGATTTGTATAGATGAGCCATGTGTCCCTAAACAATAATATATGTGGATGTTTCCCAGAGATGGGTTGCGGCTGGAAGGGCATCTGCTGCGTAGAAACATGCTGGATAGGTTGGCGGTTCATTCCGCTGTGGCGACCCGAGATTAATAAAGGGACTAAGCCAACAAGAAAATGAATGAATGAATAATAATAATAATAAAATAATAATAAATCTTACTGACCTCAAATTTTTAAATGCTAAAGCACTAAAATTGCTAGATTCTAGTGGAAAATGCTTGAGAAACAGTTGCTATGGTAACCTCTTCAGGTGAACATGGTTTCTATATCACCGAACACCTGAGGGGGTAACTATGGCAACATTGTCTTTTTAACACCAAGTCGGAATACACATATCTGAACCTTTTTTTATGCAATACCTTTAGAACTTCAAAAATGGTGTCAAATGTTAGGATCATACATGTGAAACAAATGTGGGATTCAGATGAATCATAATTTAAAACTTTTTCTGCATTTGTTTGACATGAGGTTGTAATATTTTATTGCACAAATGAAGCTTGTGTTTTTTCTGTGAGGGTAGACCTGCTTGTATGGTTATTTAATTATCTGAAAAAAAAAGGAATTGTTTTGACCCACCTAAAAGATCTACCTTCCTAGAGGCTTGAAAATAACAAGCAGAGCTCAGTAAGAGAAGTATGATGGCGTTTCTCTCTGACTCATCAATGAAATATTCATCTTTATAGCAATATCCGGCCTTTTCTAGAGTCAGTAACATCCTGCCTCCAGGGAGTCCACCTCTTGCTGATGCCTGAATATTTTTGCCTCAGTTCAGTTTTCTCTTGGTCACTTAGAAACACAATTGATTCTCCTACTTTCAAAGTGCTGATCTTTCTCGCATTTACATCAATCCATCAGAGGCAGACAGCTGATGTTTTTCCTTCTTTTTTTGTTAAGATATGAAAGGAACACTTATTTTTATTATTATTCTTTTTTTTGGAAATAGACTTATTTTACAGTTTTTTTTTTTTTTTTTTTTTTTTATATTTAGCCATCTCTGCGTCTGGCATGAGCACTTTTAGCTTAGCATGGTCATTGGAATGGATTATACTATTAGGATGTCGCTCAAAAAATAATTTTCCTATTTAAACTGGACTCTTCTGCAGTTACATCGTGAACTAAGTCTGATAGGAATTAAAAGTCGTTATTTTCTAGGCTGGTTTGGAACTATCCTCTCGTTCTGGCGTAATAATCAAGGAACTTTGCTGCTGTACCATGACTGCATGATCAGGTCAACTTTTTTTCAATAATAGTTTGTGTAAAACATGCTGCGGTGAATCAATTTTATAAATATGTATTTATGAATATCTATTTTATTAATAAAGCAAATAGGTTTTCAGCATTTTGAGGAATATTTAGTGACTGATTAGCTATTTTAGATGTTACTGTATAGGTCAAACTATTCAAGAAAAATAGTGCATTCACAAAAAAAATGTTCACAAAAGTCTTTCACAAAGTTCACAAAGTGTTTTCTCTATTGGTGCTCTAGATCTGCCAGTTTCAGACTGTTGAATGAAGTTTTTCTCACATAGACTGATTGCCGTGATTATTCTTAATGGTATTAACCGATATAGAGGGTCAAATGTATATTAATGTTCTACTTTTTATTTGTTAATATTTAAGATGCAGATCAGTTGGTTTTTCAATAGTTTCTCACTATTAAAGGGCTGACTCCCCCTCCAAACCCCCTCCAACAACCTCCGAACGTCCAAACCAAATGTCCTTCATGGGGGTTCATATGTTAATTAGGAGGGTCAGTCCCCAGATAGGTAACTAGGCAACAGTGTTCCATAATATCATTGTGTCTGCTTTAGCCATTTAATGGCAGCAAGTTCCAGAATGAGATTATAGTTTATGCCTAAAAAGAATTTTTAGGGCTCTAATTTAACAATCCATGTGCAAAGTCTAAAGCGCAGGGCGCAAAGGCATTAAGGGCATTTTCAAATCCACTTTTGCTATTTTAAGGATGGAAAAATACGTTCTGCGTCATTACGTTATTCTCTTAATGAGTTATGTGTGTGTTTTGAGCATAACATGCAATGAACCAATCAGAGTCTCATTCCCCATTCCCTTTAAGAGTAAGTTGGGTCGTGCAATGTGCACAGTTGCTATTTATTTGGTGGACTTTGTAAGTGAAAAAGCTGAACGCTTCACTAGTGAGAAAACAGTTAAACAGACCATCTGCAGCGCACGGATAAAGAACAAGTCTCCTCCATTCAGACCCTTTACTTTCTCTTTCTCTTAACTTATACTCTTTACTCCTTTACTTTTGTGGAGTAAAAAAATGGTGTTGTACGCACTCCACTGAAGACATCCATTAGCCTACATATTTAATTTAGTTTGTTAAGCTTAAAGATTAGTTTCAAACTTATTTCTAAATTCAGTTCTAATTTCTAGCAAATTAATAAATGAACAATAATAACAAAGTGTGGTCTGAAAACTGAATTATCTAAACACACATCCTATTCTTATGCCTCACATGGTGATGTATACTTCTCCAATTCCTGATAGGTGGACAAATCTAAACATGTTTCTATTAAAACTAATATAAATATGCATATAATAAATAATACTGCTAATAATTATAATATTATACAAATGTCATGAATAGTTTTATATTTATGTAGAAAAGAATAATTTATGAAACATTTTAATGCTTTTTTTTATATTTGTAAAGATATTTGTGTATTGCTGTACATCCTGTGTGTATTAAGCAATGTCTAAGCGTTTGGACCCACATAGGTGCATAACTAACTGACTCTGCAGTGGACTTTTTGTTGGTAAGTGGGGCGGTCTATTTCAGTTCCTTAAAATAACAACGTACGAACCGTGTACCTGAACACACTTCCTTCACAGACCATCATGCCCATTAGTCCACTAAGGGCGTACTCACACTATGCGTTTAGGAAGTGTGAGTGCTCCTAATCGGGTTCAGGCGTGGTTCACTTGGCCGACCCTGGCCCGGTTTGTAAGAGGTGTGCCAGAGTGCGCTTCACTTGGGCTCAGGCGCGGTAAGCTTGTAGTGTGAGTGCAAAGCACGCCTGGGGTCTGAAAATTGCAACAAACCCGTCTTGCGCCAGGTATGATAAGGCCTTTAAGGGGGTCACACACCAGAAGCCACGCATCATGCCAAGCAGCGCAATGCATTTCAGAATTCTAAACATCGATGTGCACAACACCCAGCCACGACTTAGGACACTGTTCATATTTCTGCTGCATCACAGAGCGGCATCTGAAAAGTTTCATTTCAAATAACATGCGAATGTGCGCGTCTGGTGATACTTTTAACTGTCATGTGTTGCGGCTCTGAGTGGCGCATCCGGTGTGCTATGCACTTTAGAGTTGGTGAATTTTAATCTTAGTACACAATGTAACTACAGAACAGACTTTAAATAGGCAAAATATTGAAACTCTTTTTTTTTTTGTTTTTTTAAGTGGGATCCTAATAGTCTAATCTTTTTCAGTAATCTATGCTAAGCAAAGCTGTGCTAAAAGTGCTCTCGCCTGAGCGGGAGATCAGCTAAATGAATTTAAAAATAATAAAACTCAACTATTTAATTGAAGATAACTTAAAAAAGTAGTCTACCTCTAAAAAAGGGGAAGTGTTGCTTTAAAGGAAGGCTCTTTCAGACATTTTGCACCAATTACCTGAAATGTAAACGTCACATGGGACTATTATTCCTCGGTCGGCCAAGAATAAATGAACCTAATATAAATTGCAAAGCTTTATGGGCGATAAAATGTGGCATTAGAGAGTTATGAATATGACCGTGGTCTGAGTTTCCCCTCCGCGCTTTAAATGACAGTGTCTGTGGCTCTTTGTGAGTGCATATATCCATCTCCATCAGGCTGGCGACGGCTGCCAGTTCGCGCCTCACGCGTCATGCATCTCGCTTACAGTAAACAGGCAGGCGCCATTAAGTTGACAAGATGAGGGGAAGATTACGCCATTAAAATGCTTTGGGAATCTACCATTTATAAAGCCGGGCAGGGACAGCATTGTCATCGGAGCTTTGGATTAAACTCCTGGTGCGTTGATGTATTTTGCTCCAGGGACGAGGTCTGGCCTCCTAGTGACTTTCACTCGTTCCCTTCGACGATACACTGTCAAGGTATTTGCACAGAGACGGAGCTCATGTGAATACATAATGATTTCCGACCCCAGTCTCACAACAGCCTGTCGCTGCTTTTCAATCATCAGAATGTATTCAGAGCAAAAGCGATATCGAGCAAATACGAGGCACAGCAATAATGAGAGAATTGTACTTTTGCTCTTTATGGCATCTAATGACAACATTAATATTCTCTTTATGAGCACATATTAACCATTTTCTGTAAACAAACGCCTCCCTTGATTGGATCGAGCGCTTTTGAATTAGCGAGAGGCTGTAAATAGCTTGTACCAATGTCATTGGAAGTGGCATTGATGTAATGTTGTCAGCTTCATTATGAATACAAGTCATTCTTCACTGCTCAAACGTTCAGAGATGATTCGATAAGGAGACTCATTCATCACAATACTTCAGGACTGTAGCATAGCTTCAATCATGAAACAGCCTGAATGGAAATGAAACATTAAGCATAACCTCATTTGAAAGTGCTTAAAATGATTAGAATTGTAAATTAATTAGTGGATCACAATGGAAATATTCTGCTATTGGAATGAATGTTGCTTTCATGTCAACCTTCAAAATGACTTTCATTGGAATAACCCATGGATTTAGAATGTGGTTGGTTATTATGTGTAGTGGCACCTTCTGGTAAATGCTTTAACTACACAATTATTTAGTAATATGCTAATAAATACTTTCACAATACTTTATTTTGCAAACAGCATGTGTATTTTTATGCTCTTGTTCCTAGAAATCAATCACTAGTTCTGCCAGTGACATCACACACAGGATTAAAGACTACAAGCTTGCATTGGTTGACAAGAAGTGTGTACCAAAATGTGACAATCGTTTTAAAGTCAGAGTCGCTTAATCTCACAAAGTGACTTGCCACAGATCAAATATTGCTATCAGAGCTCAACATAAAGCATGTAAAACGAGAAACAATGATTGGGAAACATCCTCTGATAAGCTAAATTCTGCAAGATTTCTGGGAAACGTGCAGCTTATTCTTTAACTTTTCTGCCTAAAAACAATGGCATTATGATGGCAGGGATACAGTGAGTGCTCATTAGGATTGCATAAACACTTTACACTTTCTACAATATGCATCTGTCAAGGCATAGACCTCTATAGTTTTACTTTAATCACTGGTATTGTAGGACCATTTCCAGCAAGCATTTTTTTTGTTTCAAAAATAGATGTCTAATAGACATCTAAACATAGTCATCTTGCCTAAAACAAGGCTAAATTTGAGCTGTCTGTGAAAATCTAATAAACGTCTAAGAATAGGCCAAGCTTTGACTAGTCATCAAGTAAACAAAAATGAATGATTAAACGTATAAAGACGACTAGTCTAGTTTTGGGCTATTATTGGATTAGATTTTCACTGACAGCCCAAGTTTTGTTAAAGCCAAGCTGTCTGCGTTTAGATGTCTATTAGACCATTGGTTACCAATCTTTTTTGACTGGGAGCCCATTTTCCCCGGAAAATATTGTAAGGCGTTTTGTGTCTCCACATTTATTGATATTATCGCTCATGCAAGTTTGCAGTAGGTATGACCAAAATGTTTTTTTTTCCCAAACAAACAGTATGTTTATTACTACATCTAGATATGTTTGTGCAAAAATATTAACCTAATGGAAAATATAAATGCAAAACATCAGTAGGTCATTTGTATCAGGTACACCTTGCGGTATTGGGGATGAGTCGTCTGCAAATGTCTTATTAATTTGGACGGGCTCACACATTCGTTAGCAAGAGCTTTGGTACAGATAATGCACTGTGGCTGGGTCAGATAATTATTCAGATTCAGGTAACTATCTTGGTATTTCCTGCATTTTGTGTTTCCAGTATTTCTAGCACTGCGTCCCAAAATGTTTGGAGCTTCCTCACCTGGCTCCAGTATGCTTTGGGTCATTTCTATTAGCTGCTGAAGGCAAATTACAAATTTGTCAATTTTTGGTCAGTCAGGGGATAAAATGAACTTAAGGCAACATGATTGTTCTCCTAATTGTCCCCTGCTAAAAAATATGACGCGACCCCCCACAGAAATCGCAGAGGGCGCCTTGTGGGCCGGGACCCCCTGTTGGGAACTGCTGTATTAAACATCTATTAAACACAAAATTGTTTGCTGGATTCACTCATTTGTCCTAACCTAAACTACACTGAGGGAAACTGGTTGATATTGACTGGTTGATTTACGGGTATAAAAGTTGATATCCTATAACTAAAAGAGTAAAGTTCATAGACAAGCTTTATGGTGGATTGAGGAAGCTTAGTCCGAAAGTTTTAAGTAGTTTAAAGTTTAAGGAATTAAAGTAGTCTATAAGAAGTTTAAAACAGTTGGCATAGATAAATAAGTAGGTTGCTAAGGTGGTGCTAGGATGTTCTAGGTGGTTGCTAAGGTGTTGCTAGGCAGTTGCTAGGGTGTTCTGATTGATTGCTAAGGTGTTACTAGGGTGTTTTAGGTGGTTGCTTAGATGTTGCTAGGTGGTTGCTAGAGTGTTTTGAATGGTTGCTATGCGGTTGCTATGGTGTTTGAAGTGGTTGCTAAGATGTTATTAGGCGGTTGCTGTGGTGTTCTAGGTGGTTACAAAAGCCTGGTTTATACTTCTGCATCAATTTATAGGCGTGACCCATGGTGCATACAATGCACGTGGCCATGTATTTATACTTGCGTGCGCTTTTTGTGTTACTTTGCAATAACACTTCGGAAACGCTAGCTGGCAGTAGGTGTTTATGTTCCTCTGTGTCGAGTTGCTTCGCTGTTGTTTTGTTTTTTCTGAATGCTACTTCAATGTACAAGTAGCTAAAACTCGCTCATTCAGAGGAAACTTTAATCAGAAGGTAAAGACAAAACAACACTCTCCATCTAGACCTCCTTCACAGGACTCCACACATGTAAACAGTTGCTCCATCAGGCTTGCGCAGCTCTCACCTCCGCCCACACTTGTCAGCTCTACCAAGCTGACCAATCTCAGAGCTTGAGCTACGCGTTGTCGTGATGTGTAGCTACATTTTGTAAGAGATTAACGTCAGCTTCGCCGACAGCCACGAAGAGGGCTATGTGGTTAAGTTGTTGCTAAGTGGTTGTGAGTGTGTTCTGAGTGGTTGCTAATGTGTTCTATGTGGTTGCTAAGATGTTGCTAGGCAGTTGCTAAGGTGTTCTGAGTGATTGTAAAGGTGTTGCTAGGCGTTTGATAAGGTGTTGCTAGGGTGTTCTGAGTGGTTGCTAGGCTATGCCAGGGTCTTGCTATGCTGTGGTTGCTAAGGTGTTGTTAGGTGGTTGCTAAGGTGTTGCTAGGCGGGTGCTAAGGTGTTGCTAGGTGGGTGCTAAGGTGTTGCTAGGTGGTTGCTAAGGTTTTACAAAGCGGTTGCTAGTGTGTTGAGTGGTTGCTAGGCTGATGTTAGGTGGTTGCTAGGGTGTTCTGTGTGAATTAGCATGTTGCTAATATGTTTTTAGTGAAAACTAGCATGTTGTTAGTATGGTTTTAGTATGAATTAGCATGTTGCTAGCATGTTTTTGTTTAAACTAGCATGGTGTCATAGATATTTACATTAGATGTCGCCTACCCTGTTGTTTTCCATTGGAAGAAATGTGTCAATAGAGCCGGCATTTTAATACAGCGTAACGCTCCTCTGAAATGAATGCGGAACCAAGATGCAGTGGAGGACTGTCTATTTAGAACCAGAGTTATATACATACATGTGTATATCTACAAACAGGAGTTTTCCCGGTGGTCAATATACAAATATTTTTATCAAATTAGGAAAATTATAATTTCACTTTTTCTACATTGATGGATAAGTGATCACACAGGCGTTCCTGACAAAGAGCGTGCTTGTGTTCACAGAAATGTGTTATCCTCCCTCTCTGTTAAATTTGATCTAATCTGTGTCCTGAAACACACCCCCTTTCCTGCTTTCACTTCTCATTCTAACAGGGAGAGGGATTCGTTTGTAAATGAATCTCCGTTAAACGACTCGTTCACTTAGCCGACAATAATACAAATTTCTAGCAGTGCAGCGTCTTGTTGTCATATTTCATTTACATTGTTTGCTGATTTTTTTTAACAAAACTTGCTTAAGCCTAGAATTTACTGCAAGTTGGTGCTACTTCGCCTTATGATCACTGCAGTAAGGGACTGTATTATCGTCAGTAAGATTACTTGTTGAGCACAAAAGTTCCTAACATACAAAAATGTAAAAAAAGAATCTTTTTATGCTCTTTACTACACCCATACGCAGCGCTAAAGTCCAGCATCTTCACGTTGACACAGTCTTGATTAGTGCAGTTGAATGATATTTGTGCTGGGAGTACTGTACAAATGTGGCAGCGCTATTGACGCAAGCTCAGGGTCAGTATATAATATGTAGGGTATATATCTGTGGCATGTTGTAAGCATAGTTTTAGTATGAATTAGCATGTTTCTATCATGTTTATAGTATGATTAGTATGTTAGTTTGTTGGTATGTTTCTAGTATAGATTGGTATATTTTTAGTATGAACAGGTATGTCGTTAGTATGCCCAATGTAAAGTCAATGGCAATTTTAACAATGGAAGTCTATGGGACAGTTGCTAAGGTGTAGTAAGTGGTTGTTAGGGTGTGGCTAGTACGTTGAAAGGTCCTCAGTGGTTGGCAGTTTGGTGGTCTTAGATAAATGAGCCCAACCTTAAGTCTGTATGACAGTCTGCTGCAAAGTTATGAGGTCACAAAGTTTGGTCCAATTTAAAGTCAATGGGACTTCTTCGAATTTTCCCAGTCATTTTTTAGAAAACCGTGAGTCGGATCAGTTGGAAAAGATATAGCAACCCAAGTCAGACCAGTTTGGAGGTCTGGAGTAAATTTGGAGGTTGTAGTATGAACAGTCTAGAAGGAGATACAAAGAAATTAGTCTCAGAAGAAGCTATTAACCCTCCAAACATCCCCCTACCCCCTAACCACCACCAAAAAACAACAACAAAAAACGCCATCAATAAAAGTCTCACTCCAATCATTTTCCTACACTTGAGTGCCCTGACTTCACACACACAGAGAAGGCTGCATTTGGGAGTACTCCCTGGCACTGTCCATCATTGTGGGTAAAATTCCTGCAGTCTGTTTACTGACTTGTCACCACTCCAAAAACAAACAAATCTTCCTCCATTTATAGACAAGAGGCAGCATCTCTGAGTGCGCAGAGTAAGTAAACAAAGCCTGGAAAAAAAAGGGGCAGGGAGGACACAAAGGCGCTTCAGACAGGAAGCAACAGAGGATGAGATGAAAAAGGCTGACAGACTAAACCACACAAACCATCACGGAGCACTTAAAGAACGCCAGTCTCTCCAGTGCCTCTTAGAGGTGGAGAGAGACAGGGACAGGGTGAGTGGGAGAGGGGAGGTGTGGCGTGAGATAAAAGAGAAGAGATATTTGCTCAGGGAGACATGCAAGGCCATGTTTGTGGCTTGGGAATGTATGTTGCATGTACATCAGGTCCTCCCGGGCGCCGCTGTGAGGGTCAGTGCAACTGTGATCTGAATGGGGCCATCAATATTTCAGGATGGTGGCCGGTGGGAGGAGATGTGAATGATTTATAGGAGCTCTGCAGTTCCCAAGCTGAAACAATACCCACAGTCTAATCTCCCACCACATTTTGCCCTTTCTCTCTCTTTTCCCTTTTTTTTCTTTGTCCATCCAACACTGCAGTGCTTCCCCCTTTTCTATGTCCCTGTTGTCACCGCTCTGTCTCTTGTTGCTTTCAAAGCAATATTTTCTTCATTTTATACAGCTCTTCTATATCTTTATTTGCTCTTGCTCTATTCCAGCCACTACACCATGTGAAAATGGAAACCTGCAATGCAATTTTTAACTTTAAGGTTTATTTCAACATGTTTTTTTTTTTCATTGTTTTTTTACTACATTTCTAATCTACAGTCTTTACATATTTTATTGTAACAATTACTTAAATTTAATATAAGAAGGTTGCTGGTTTAAGATTCGGCTGGGTCAGTTGGCATTTCTGTGTGGAGTTTGCATTTTCTCCCGGTGTTGGCGTGGGTTTCCTCCGGGTGTTAAGGTTTCCCCCATAAGTCCAAAGACATGCGGTATAGGTGAATTGGGTGAGCTAAATTGGCTATAGTGTGAAAATTAGTGTGTATGGATGTTTCCCAGTGATGGGTTGCAGCTGGAAGGGCATCCACTGCGTAGAACGTATGCAGGATAAGTTGGCGGTTGATTTCGCTGTAGAAACACCAGATTAATAAAGGGATTAAGCTGAAAAAAATGAATGAATGAATGAATGATAAATACATTTAATATGTGAATGTTTATTGAAAAATACATTTTAACATTATAAAAAAGGTCCATGTGTTTATTATTTTAAGCTTTTTTTTTACATTCATTTTAAATCATTTTTACAGTAACAAAATAAGCAAAAACTACCTGAAAGATCAACATTCATTCATTCATTCATTCGTTTTCTTTTCGGCTTAGTCCCTTTATTAATCTGGGATCGCCACAGCGGAATAAACCGCCAACTTATCCAGAATATGTTTTGCGCAGCGGATGCCCTTCCAGCTGCAACTCGAATCAGATTTCATTGGATGTATGACATGTTTGATTCATTAACAAGAACCAACTCACTTGATTAAAATCATTGATACTAAACTATGTGTTTGATTTACTTAAAAGAACCAACTCATTAGAGCCAATTGTTTAATAATCAGAAAATATTGTTTGTACAAAATTTATTTGATTCACTAACAAGAACCAACTCACTATTGACTCAAGAATCAGACATCAGAGTCAACAAGTTAAATGTGTTTTATTTACTAACAAGAACCAACTCACTATTGACTCAAGAATCAGACATCAGAGGTAATAAACTAAATGTGTTTGATTCACTAAAAAGAACCAACTCATTAGAGTCATTTGTTTAAGAATCAGAAAATATTGTTTGTGCAATATTTCTTTGATTCACTAACAAGAACCAACTTAATAGTAACTCAAGAATCAAAAATCAGTGGTAATAAACTAAATGTGTTTGATTTACTAACAAGAGCCAGCTCACTATTGACCCAAGAATCAGACATCAGCGTTAATAAACTAAATGTGTTTGATTCACTAACAAAAACCAACTCATTAGTGCCATTTGTTTAAAAATCACAAAATATTGTTTGTGCAATATGGGTTTAATTCACAACAAGAAACAACTCACTATTTATTGATTCAAAAATCAAACGTATCAGTGGTTCTAAACTATTTGTTAGAGTCACTAAAAAGAACCAATTTGTTAGAGCCATTTGTTCAAGAATCAGATTATATTTGTTGTATGACATGTTTGAATTATTAACAAGAACCTACTCACTTGATTAAAAAATCAGACATCAGTGATACTAAACTATGTTTGACTTACAAAAAAAAAAAAACTCATTAGAGCCAATTGTTTAAGAATCAGAAAATATTATTTCTGCAATATGTATTTGATTCAACAAAAAGCAACTCACTATTGACTCAAGAATCAAACATCATTGATGTTTGAAAAAAACAAAACTATTTGTTACAGTCACTAAATAGAACCTACTCATTAGAACCATTTGTTCTAGAATAAGATTACATTTGGATATGCAATATGTATTTGATTCACTAACAAGAACCATCTCATTCATTTATTGAAGTATATATTTGGTAGCTGATTTAAAAAGAACCAACACAGTGGCATTAGTTAAGACAACTGGTTATAAAAATCAGAGACATACATTTTAAGAATTAGACTACACTGGTTGTATAATTTTATCAAATTTGCGTACTGTTCTGTCTATATATTGTGGTTTATTGTAAAATGTACTATTTTGAACATTGATCATTCTCTCTAAATATTTTATAGACTGCCGTAGAGTTGCCTCTCTGAATTACAGTTTGTATGTTCAAGATGTTGTTCAGCTGCTCTCAGAAGCTGTTCTTTCTCTGCATTTCAAGTGTGTTCTGCGGATCAATAATTCCCAATCAATATTTCATATCAGACAAGAAAGGGGCCCTTTCAATCCACACTTTGTGCGGCATCGCTTCAAACAAGCTCAACTGATCCACACAAGTCATTCTATAGACAGGAGATGAATAATTCAGGGATAAGACAGTGATACACATTTGCCCTTTGACTTCTATGTTCCCCTTCCTCAAACGTGACTGCTACATTATCGTTACCATGACCTCATGATGTCCATTAATAGTGCATACTGTACTTGTCAAGCTGACCAAACACTGTTTAGCAAGCAACTTTTTTTTTTCTTACAAAATGCTTAGCTTAAAAGGCTCCTCTGGAATCCGTCAATGCATCCATTAGGATCACATTATAGAGATGTGTGGCTTAAAAGGAACTGAAGAATAAGCATAAAACCATGAACTCCATCCTTGAAAGTATAAATCAGACAGCAAACGCTTTCCAAGCACTGCGCTGTAACATTAATCAGGCTTGTTTGGCTGCTTTCTTGTCATTTTGTTTTGGATTTCATTAGCAAGGGGGAAAACACTTCGCTTCTAAGATCATAATTACAGCCTTTTCAATAAAGTTCAGGGTCATTACGGTAATTATACCAACATCATTTCTCTTGCCTCATTCTCAGGAGATATGAGTCAAACATAGTGGAATTAGTTACTACTGCCACGTTCACGTTGTAATTTGTCACTCATGTTGTCTTCGTATTATTCCTCTTTTTTCCCCAGACGCATGGATTACTTGGACTATGTTGATGAAGATCAGAGCGTACCATCAGTTAGACAAGTTATTGCAGACAGAATTGACCCACTGCAACATTTTGATGAAATAAGTTTTCCAGATTGTTTCCATGTGCATTAAGTAAACTCACTGGAGATTGTTTGACTTTTAGAAGCCAGGCTTTCATCTGTGAGCTCGTTTTAGTTTGTCTACAAGTGCTCAGTGCTACAGTAAGTGGCATTTATATGCTGTCAGTGAACCACGCGCATGTAAAGTCACAGATTCACTATTTGTGAATTAAGAAAATATTACATAAACTTCTTTGATGTTACAACCCAGGCTACACTGTAAAAAAAAAAAAAACATTATATTTTTCCCAAATTATGTTTCTATCAATATCTAGTCAAATATTATTTACTGTAATCATGACAAAGATAAAATAAATCAGTTAACATAATTGAGTTATTAAAACTATTATGATTATAAATGTGTTGAAAAAATCTGCTCAGGGGGGCTAATAATTCTGACTTCAACTGTATTTGTATTTAACATTTATAAATGAGACCACAGGTAATAATAATCTGTAATTAAAGTCCACATTAACTAGAAGCTCTGACCAATTTTTTTTTTTCTCCATATTTTTGTATTTTGTATCACAGTTCCTAGAGAAACGGAATATTAAATGAGAAAGCAATAGGCCTGGCTTGATTTTGGGGTTTTTTTCTACTGCAAGCTGATTGGATGTAGTAAAGTAGGAATTTAATTCAGAAAGTGCTGGAAAGGGATTTCAGCAAAGTTATTACAACGTAAGACTCCTCCGTCTCACCATTTCCTGTTTGTTGTCAAAACAGACAGTTGGAGGGGCGTGTTTAAGCATGGTAACCATGCCTAAAACCTAAGACAAATGAAATCTGAGAATTTAACAAAAAAAAAAAAAAAAGTGCATTTTCATATTTCAATTAAAGATTTCAAGTGCAAACTATTTTGTTTTTTTTGTTTTTTTGACAGTGTCTAAACATAGGTTTCTATCTGGGTACACACATCGACGCCACAAGTCGGTGGCTGTCACCGGCTGTCCACGGCGCCCAGCCACGACTCAGGACACTGTTTATATTTCTGCCGCGCCACAGAGCACCATCTGAATAGTTTTATGTTAAATAGCATGTGAATGAGCCAGCCTGATCTCACAAGCAAATGTAAGTATTTTACGTTTAGTCAGTTTAGTGGCTAATTCGTACAAGTTCAGTCGTACGAAAATGTATGATTTTAAAAAGCAGGCGTGGCACCCAACCCCACCCCTAACCATAACCGTCTCAACCGGGTCATGAGCTAATCGTACTAAATTATACGAATTAGATCGTACGAATAAGCCACTAAATCAGAAAGTTACAAATTGCTTTGAGATTGCGTTGAATGTGCGCGTCTGGTGTGTCTGGTATGTGACCTGCTTCAATGACATGCACAGATGAATTGTTTGCTACAAAACTAGCAATATGAACTAACAAAATCAATATGGTTAGTTTTGATTTCCTTTGTACTTTAATCTGTTTCAGAAAGCCATGATTTACTATTGACTAAAGCCTACTACTGCTTTAACTGTAAATCTGTCTGGGAAACTGCCCCTATATGATGTAATTGAGCAATATCACAAGACCAAGAGAGCTGTTTGCATGAATATGAGCCAGCTTGCAAATGTGATATTGATTTTGTACAAACATTCAATCAACATGTAGTTAATATCAAGCCATTAAATGCTCACAAATGCAGAATGCTTAAGCATAGCTGGCTTTATGTTGCCCAATACAGTCCAATACAGGTACTGTATATTATGGAAAAGCAGCATTCTAAATTCCCTTTGTTCTTCCCTCTTATTGTCCAGTTATGCTGAGACAGCAATAAAATATGCACATCCACATCCACAACACTACAATTCACACTTAAAATGTCCTGCCATAACTTACAAGATTTTCTCATTTTACACCTCAGTCTAAGGTTGGATGGCAGCACATAAATAAAACATAAAACATGTGTTAAGCACAGATTAGCTAAGTGTGTCTTTGAGCATGTTTGCTGACAGGAAGGAATTGGTCTTTTGTACAATTCTTTTCCCTCATTACAGTATGTCGGCTGTTGTATTTATTTATTTATTTATTTATTTATTTATTTTTTGAGCAAGCGCCCTTGGCTAAAAAAGATACGGTTAGCTTTTAGCCCCTGCATGAATGCTGTCTGCTGTTCATCTGTAACTGGAATAATAGGAGACATCTTGTGTGGGTGAAAGACAAGGGCAGAGGCTTTTCTTCTGCTCACTGACACCCTGTAATCACATTTAGGGAGAGAAATGAAATTTGCCTGTGCAGCGGGAGACACCATAACATCTCCTGTTCAATTACACAGGGCTGCTTTTCACTCCCTCCTCCCCAAGACATTACTCATTGTTGATTTTTCACATGCGTGGCTTGAAATATTTAGGTGTTATATGGTTCAACACTCGTAAGGTATGTAGGAGAATGTTCATTGTGCATCCAAAATAGAAATGATGAAACTGGAGCATTCAGTTTTATAAATTCTAACAGGCACTGTGTTCAATACTCCTCGTGAAAAATAACGTGTGCTTAATTTCATTAAATGCATGCATACTTTAATTTTGGTCACTTCTATTAAGGTCACTTTAAAAAAAAATGCGATTTGTAATAGTATGTAATTAAGTTTTACTCAAGGTACATTTTATAACATATTTTTGCAATGATGTACGGTAAAGAAGTATACTCATGTAGATTTGTTGACTAATAAACTAAAATAACTGATGCTGAAAAGTTCAAAATAACATTTGTAAATGTATTTTTAAAGTGTTTAGAGAGTAACATTTACAGTAATATAGATAGTTTATGATATTGTAAGTTTAATTCATTTTGTTTGCAGTTACATTTAATGTTTGTCAGTTTATTTCCCTAATACTACACATAACATTAAAAAGTGTTAAAATAATAACATTAAGGGCTATTTTGCCCAAAAGCATTAAGAGCCTGTTCAAATTGGCTTTTGCTATTTTAAGGATGAAAAAATACCATTCGTGCTCAGGCGCATGGTCTTGCAGGGTTGCGCTTATTCTCCTAATGAGTTATGGGTGTGTTTTGGACATAACGTGCATTAAACCAATCAGAGGCTCATCTCCTATTCCCTTTAAGAGTAACTTGCGTCGCGCCATGGCGCATTTACTATACACATCAGCCTCTTTACTTTCTCTTTACTTTTACTCTTTACACTGTAAAAAATAAATGTGTAAAATTTACGGTAAAAAACAGCTGTGGTTGCCAGTACTTTACCGTTAAAAACACGGTACAAACCGTAAAAGTAATTTCTTGTTTTTACGGTAAACTACCGTATTTTATACATTTATAGAGGTAATATTTCTGTATTTTGAATGACCAACATTTACAAATCTTTTGTTGCACAGTTAGACACGTTAGCACACCCACATGCAGGTGGTGATGAGGAAGTTACATAATGAGCCAATGCTCATCACAATCAACTTTTCCCACAAGCAGAAAAGAGTATCAGCATATAGAAGGTGCTCAGTGTCATTCACACACTAAACACCAGTATGGTAACACGCATAAAATTAAAGTCATGAAATAAACATTGTTTATCAACATTAGATGTACCATAAACCTCTAATGTACATAACTGATGGGGAAACAACTAAAAAGATCCATATTAATGTCAACAAAATGCATAAAAAGTTATGTGCCATGGAGGAAATTCCGGGAAAGTCAATTTACGGTTATTCGCCGTATATATTAAGGAAACATACCGTTAACCAGGTTACGGATTTGTACTGTAGCATTTTTACAGTTTTTTTTACCGTTGAAATCATGGCCATTTTTTACAGTGTACTTTACTGTTTACTTTCATGCATAAGGAAACAGTGTTGTATTCACTTCATTGAAGACATCCATTAGCCTACATATTTAATTTAGTTTAAGTGCAAAAATTTGTTTCAAAACTACTTCTAAAATCAGTTCTAATTTCCAACAAACAAATAAATGAACAAAAATAACATTATATCCAAACAACATCCTTTTCCTCATATGTTGATGCATACAACTCCTAAACCCGACAGGTTAACAAATCTAAACTTGTTTCTATTAAAACAAATATAAATATGCATATAATAAATAATACTGCTAATAATAATAACATTATACAAATGCAAGTTATCATGAATCAACAGAAAAAAGCCCCTCAACAAGAAGGCAAGGAGGTGGTGGTTTTTGTATTTATGGTAAACATAATTTTTGTAACAGTTTAATCCTTTGAATTTTTTGTTCATATGTAAAGTTATTTGTGTTTTGCTGTACACCGTGTGTGTTAAGCAACATGTATGTGTTTTAGACCTGCATAGGCGCATAACTAACGCGCTCTACGCTGGACTTTAGACCTGCTTTCAACTGGAACAGTATATTTCTGTTCTCAAAATAAAGCAACACACCAAAAATGCGCCTTGACACACCTTCTTTTTAGACCAGAACACCCATGAGTCCACAAAGTGGCACAAACGGATTTGTTATTTAATCAACGTGGCACAAAACATGAAAATTTGGATTGCGCTGGTCTGAAATTGCAACACATCGTGCCAAACATATCTTGCGCCTTATTGCACCTGGTGTGTGATATAGGGCCCTAAAAGTATGAAATAAAATAAAAAGCATAAATAAAAAGCATAACAGAATTGCAGACTCAAAAATGCTTGTAGGTGCTGATTTATGTGCTTTAAATATTTTGTTAATATTTCTGACTGCAGTAGATAATAATAATTATTATAAAATAGAAAAAAGGCAAAAATTACCATGTAAATATAATAAATTAAATATTTTAAAACTGCTTATTTGTATCTGTAAAATCTAATTGAGTTCAAATTAGACTATATACTGAAATGTGTTTATTAACATACACTTCAAAATATTGCATTTAATATACATTTGAACTAATTAATTTGAAACCAAATAACAATTAATATGCAATTATATTTTCAAATACAATACAACTTTTGTTTAAGCTTGCTCCTAAATATATGTTTTTGTGTATTAAGTTCTATTAATAATAATATAAATAAGTTAGCTAAAATGTAACCAATAATAAATATATTTTAGTGCACATAAAGTAAGTGCTGTCAGTATATTGAGCATTACACAAATTTAAAGACAATAGAATCAGTTGCATATACAAAAAGTATGTATAGAGCTGTATTAATGCAACTTAGGGGAGCTAACTAAGTTTCATTTAAACTGTGACATTTGAAATTAATAACAAATAATATACAAAATAATTAATTTAAATGTTTTACACTTTACATGTTTAAGCGTGTTCTTCAAAGAGTATTATTTGCTAAATATCTCCATATTTATCTTCAAGATTTTTTTTTCACAAGGGACAAACCTTTTTTTTTTCATGTTTCTATTGTGAACAATTTAAAAATTAATTTAACATAGCATTATAATATAATATAATATAATATAATATAATATAATATAATATAATATAATATAATATAATATAATATAATAATATAATGAGCAGCTGCAGGCGCTGCTGTCTCTTACAGTACAATCATAAAATAGCTCACAGTGGCTTATTAAACCATTAACCGTGGCCATGAATTGACTCACAGAAATGAGTATCATTATGAAGGTCCCACGTCTGTCATATTGTTCAGTAACTCATCTAAATCCTCCCTGATGTCGCATCGGCACAACCCTCAACTCCAATCACTGACATCATTCTCAGTAGATGAAAATTACAGCATACTAGAGGCGATTAAAGACAGTGGAGGCCAAACTGAGTGAGTTTATTAGAGTTTATTTGTGTTGCAGTCACATCAATAAGCCCTGTGAGACAACCAAGCTTGTCGTCCGTGCTTCATCATTTAGATCTTGAGTAAACAGCTAAAAAATGTTTACAAAAATCACCATTGCGAGCTTTTAGAGCTTGTTATCTTTTGTTTGTTTTGTTTTTTGTCTTTGTTTTGTCTTTGGGTTTTGCCGTATTTTGCTTTTTTCTGTTTTTGTTTTGTGATGATTTGGTTTTATGTGATTCTGGTTATATGTTGCTCAAAACAGTCCAGTACATAAAAATTGTAAAAAAAAAAAAAAAAAAAAAAAAAAAGATCATTTGTTTTCATTTTGTTTTGTTTTGTTTTGTTTTGCTTTGTTTTTTTTTTTTTTTTTTTTTTTTTTTTTTTTATAATTATTTGTATTCCTCACATTGTGGGAACTAAATGTGGGGATCAATGAAAACTAATTTTGTCCCTATGAGTAAAACAGCTCGTAAATTACACATTATTTTTCAAGTATTTTGAAAATGTAAAAATTTATCTTTTTTTTTTTTTTGTCTTGTCTTGTCTTGTCCTTTTGTTTTGTTTTGTTCTGTTCTGTTCTGTTCTGTTCTGTTCTGTTCTGTTCTGTTTTGTTTTGTTTTGTTTTCGACTTAGTCCCTTGGTCCCAATTGTTTTCATGAAAAAAGGTACATAAGTGTTGGACAACTCCTTTATTACAATATCTAAAAAAAATAAAATGCAAAGTGATTTTATAAACAAGTTCCATATTAAAACATGAGTCATCATTTAAAAGCATAAGCTTAAAAAAAACTCATAAACATTAATTATTAAGTTCTATAATACAAAACAACTGGTAAAACAAAACATTAGGTATTGTAAACTAAACATTTAAGCATTTTTAATAAACATTTGGTAAACATTTTTTGATGAATACTTTTTTATTATTGATATCCGCACTTTTTGACGTTTGGTTTCCTCTACGCATGTGAGCTGGCAAAAGTCCTGCATATGTAAAGTGTTCATGCAGACATTTTAGTATTGTAAAAGTAATCAATCATTGTGCATATCTGGTTACTTTTGTATAAGTCTATTTTAAAGTAAATTAAATGAACTATGACTTCATGAAACAAGTGTTAAAAAAGGTATTGTGTGAAAAATTTAAGAAAAAAAATGTTTTATATTGTATGTCGGAGAATGTATTTCTTTAACATTTTTGTGAAAAGTGCTGTGAAATGTTAAGCAAAAAATGATTTTGATCTTTGATCTTTTGATTTATGTTAAACTATTTGTTTTTCTTTATTGTTAATGGAAAAGGTGCGTTTACACATAAAGAAACTTTTTTTTTTTTTTTTTAAAGCTTTAAAATGTATTTGAAGTTTTGTAATTACTGAAAATAAATTGACCCATTTTGGATATTGCAAAATGCCTTTAAATAGTTCTTGAAGGAACACATTTGACATTGTTAAGGTACAAAGTGTCTTGTCACTGTAGTGGTCCTTTCATGGATTAGATTTGTACCTTTGATGAAGGGACACTATTGTATCTGCATGTTTTAAAACCCAACGGGGATTTTTGGTTTTCCATAGTACAAATCTTGTCCTTAAAGGTACAAACTGCAATGGTACAAACGTGTTTCTTTGTCTTAAGGTAAAATTCTGTTAAATATAAAAGGTACTGCCCCAGTGACGAGGGATACTTTCTTTTATACAACATTGTACCCTTTTTTTCTAAGAGTGTATGGACAATTTAGCCCCTAAATTGCATCTTACACACAAAATGAACTGTTTGGTGACTTTGCATATCATTCAGACAGTCTCTTTTCATAAGTAATACATATACTCTCAACTTAATGCTGCAGGTCAAAAGTCTAACTAAGTAAAAGACCAACATGAGGCTTTTTTATTTAGTCATTTTTTAATTTTTTTTTTCAAATGGTCAGTCTTATTGCATTTTTACAATACAAATCACCTTGCTATGACTTTTTAAAGCTCTCTTTTTAAGCTCCCTTCTTTTTTGTTATGAAATATGCCCTAGTAGGACGTGAACACTATTGAGGAGTAAAAAAAACTTTTCAAAAAGGGC